>NC_090890.1:645715-675715 GCF_036669925.1 Montipora capricornis
AATAAAATAGTTTATATTTATCATAATTTCCAAACGCAAATAGAGGTTTTTTTTATTTTTACTGACTTAAGTGGTAAAGAAAACAAAAGGTTTAGAAAATTGCTTGGCTTTGCGTTTGGATAGCGTCGAAGGGGCGCATGCTTGTTGATTACTTTGTTAAGGCTGTTAAAGAATTTAGAAAAAGCAGCATCTACATTATCTCCACAGTTTATCAAAGCCAGCTCCCAGTTGATCTCGGATAACTCAGAATGAATATTCTCTTCCGTGCCTGGGGAAAATTTCTCATACACAGTTTTTTTGGTAATTCCTTTACCTTGAAAGATTTAATAATGCGGAACTGAGAATAGTGATCGCTTATATCTGAGATTATATTACCACTCGTGATTGCCCTACCAAATTGGTTTGCAAACATACTATCAATTAACGAGGCTGAAACCTGGTCGGTTTGTCAATTGTGGGAATAAAGGAATAACTTTGCAACGAATGTAAGAAATTTTCAGTAAAACTGCAGGTTTCAGCATTGAGGAGGTTTATGTTGCAGTGTTCCAAGACATAGATGAGCTTGCCATGATTGCTAAGTTTTTCTAGGGCTTCATCACAATATGACTGAAAGCTCTCAGGGAAGTTATAATGGCTATAAATTACACAAGGGGAAACCAGACGTGGAAACGCATTTCAAAAATTATATCAACTCTAAAAAACTGTTATGGAATAACTAACGGTGCCCAATGTTTTTTCTTTTAACAGCTGTAGGGTAATAATACTGAATGGCCCATTTCTTACGACAATTTCTGCATTATTTTTTACCATTTCTGGGTAACAACAAAAGCGACAACGGTTACTGATCGAATTAAAATCTTCCAAACAAAAACCCTGAATTTTGTTGCAGGTCCTTGGTTTCCGTCGAGCACTGTTTACCAACATAACACGAGGCCATGTAATTAACCTCATTGCTAGTGACGTACAGCGCTTCGACACTGTGGTAGAGAAGTTGATTCTTCTCCTAGGAGTCTTCTTTAATTGATGAGCGAGTCATTCTTGTGAACTCCATCATCTCTGGTATTGGTATCGTCAAGATGTATGCATGGGAGTGGTCTTTCATGGTACGTTTGCTACATGCAAGATCGTAAGTAGTCACAGTCGGGGAGACAGTCAATCTACCTCTGTACCAACAATGAGTTACTTATATCTTCACATACCGAGTTTAGCAAGCCAATGGCGCCGCTAATTTCGGAGGCTGTCCTTTCTTAGGGCAGGTTAGAAGGCACACATAAAAATATAGACGTACAATTAATGGCACGGCATTGTAAAAAAGAGAAATTAAGACACCTGTCTTAAAGTCACGTGTCTGTTAAATATTTTGATCACATTCCAGGTAAATCGGAATAATTTGCTGGGTTTAGTTTAAGCCACAGGCGGCATTGTTTAGAGCGAAGCACTACGAACTGACAGTGATAAGGCACAGTTTCCATGGTCGACTTCTGTTCTGTTCTGTGCTAGTTTAGAAATGTCCTTATTTAGATGTAACGTAGCTCGTGCATTTTCCCGCGCGTGCATCCCGACCACCATCGTTAACTGGTCACTATCACAAGTTGTTTTCCCTAAAGCTTGGAAGGAAGCGTTCGTCAAGCCTCTTCTCAAAAAACCTAGTCTTGGTTCGCCTTATAAGAATCTAAGGCCCGTAAGCAATCTGCAGTTTATATCAAAAGTAACAGAGAAAGCAGTTTTTGACCAATTACGTAGTCACCTGGCTGAGAATGATTTGTATCACCTACAGCAGTCCGCGTACAGAAAGCAACACAGCACGGAAACGGCACTTTTAAAAGTTGTAAATGATTGTAATCTTCCACAACATGAATCGTAGATATGTTACATTATTAGTCCAGCTTGACGTAAACTCAGCATTCGATACAGTAGACCACAAGATCTTACCGTCTACAGAGACTTGAAACATCGTTTGGAATCACCGATTCTGCGCTAATGTGGTTTAAGTCATATCTGTGGGATCGTTCGCAACATGTTATCGTAGATGGTGCATACTCTAAAAGCACTGAATTATCTCATGGAGTACCGCCGAGGACCTGTTTAGGGTCGCTGCTGTTTACCATATATGCTAGCAAGCTCTTTTAGGTGGTTAAAACTTGCTTACCAATTGCACACGCTTATGCAGATGAGTCTCAGCCTCATGCACTTCTCTTTTCAGCCAGAGACAGTGGGTTGAGTGAGACAGAAGCTATAACATCGATGGAGCGTTGTATGAAAGTAGTCAGAGTATGGATGTTAAAAGGTAAACTTAAAGTAAAGGTGGAAAAAACGGAATTCTTGGTAATCGCGACGCCACAGCAACTACACAAACTATCTCTTGATGAAATGACAATTGGACATACTAAAGTTAAAACAACTACTACAGTGAGGAGCCTTAAGAGTGTGGTTCGATCGTAATATGAAATTTGATACCAATATAACGAAGATGTGCGTTATGGGGCATTTCTATCTATACAACATAAGCAGGAGAATAAGGAAGAATATGACATATGAGTCAGCTCGTGCACTAACACAGGCAACGATAGTAACCCGACTGGATTACTGTAACAATCTTCTTTATGGATGCTCTGGTGGTCAAATTAATCATACCACGCCGTTGATGTTCAAACTACACTGGCTACCAGTCAAACTAAGAATTAAATACAAAATTTTATTAATGACTTACAAGGCAATACATGGACTATCACCTGATTACATACAAAGCCCAGCTCAAGTTAAGAAGAAATCACTTTTCAATCTCCGATCTAATGATGAACTTTGATTGGCTCCACCAATGTTTAAATCAAACAAGACAACAGCAGACAGAGCTTTTCAAGTGGCTGCACCCTCTGAGTGGAACAAACTTCCAAAATCACTTAGACTCGGGAACGATTTAAAATCTTTCAAAACAAAACTTAAGACATTTTTATTTCAAAAAGCTTATTATTAATTTTTTACGTTCTTGCTTTCTTCAACATACGATTAGTTTATATACTTTTACCACGGTAAATGTGGAACCCGCGTTTTTCTTGGCAGGAAATCACGCAAAAAGTGGTGCAGGCATTGTGCCGCGAATACAAAACGTTACCATCAGCGAAAAACATTTTGGGAGATTTTTGCCACCTTCAAATGCAATTTTTCTGTCGTTCTTCTCGCTGCACAAGTAAATCGCAAAATCGAAGTGACATCGATTTCAGTAGCCTCCTCGAGCTCACTCACAGTGATCAAGTTACCTTGCGTGTTACTAACAACTGGATACACATCTGTGGCAAAATGATGGCAAGACATCGGATGACAAGAAATGTGCGAATTCAACACAAAGATCACAATCGTCCAACTCTTGATCATGAAGTTAACCATTGTTTCTGCAAAGTCAAAATTCACTCTCCTTGATGAGGTTCTTTATCACCAGGTAATTCCAACGTTTTGCAAATAGAAGCTGCTTTATTGTTCATCAGCGTCACAAATTCTTGCCGATTTGGGGGCTCATTTGTTGAAATTCAAGCACGCTTCGAGCAGACCTGTTTACTTTCGTGTTTCACCCAGTTACGCGCCGATCAAATCGAAACTTCAACAACCCCCCCACCCTCCCTGGGCAAACCCTGGGCATCTGACTATCTTCTGTGTTCAGGGAGTGGGAAATTTGACCTTTGCCTGCATGGGGTGGGGAAAATTGAACCGAAAGTGTCAAGTTTCAAATGATTTTTTTTTTTCGGGCGCCGAAGACGCCAACAGCCATAAAACACGTGTTTGGACGAGATGGAAGAGTTTAAAGAAAGAAATATAGCATTTGTGAGCGATTGGCTTACATAAAAGGTCTTCAAAAGTTGGGAATAGACAGACAGACAAATCCGACGACAGGATAGGGCATTTAAACACAATTTTTCTCCGAGGGGGCGGGAATTTGAACGATCCATTCTTCAAAAGTTCAAGTGCCCGTGGTTTGCCCGGGAGGAAGGTGGGGGGATGTTGAAGTTTCAAGTTGATCGGTGCATTATTTTCCGGTGCGGCTGTTTAATGACGTGAGAGTTTGAAAAGGCTTTTCAGCTTTGTTTTCCCTCTCACCTAACACACATAATATCCCCAAACAAAGTATTGAAAAAGACCAAGCTAAAATACTCTGGGATACAGCCTTCTACATCGATAAAGCAAATAAGCCAGATATTACCATCTACGATGAGAAAAACAAGAAAATCATACTTGTGGAAGGAACTCCGTGCAACGAAGGACAAATCAACGATAGGGATGAGTATAAGAAGAGAAAGTACCTGATCCTACGACTAGGACTACGCAAGCTTTACCCGGACTTCGAGATCAAGCAAATCAATGTAGTGTGTAACTTTCTGGAAGATTTCAATAGCACCATAGAGAAAGAACTTTCTGACCTAGCCCACAATAACGAAACCAACGAACTCCTAACCAACTGCCAGAAATGGATCATTACACAAAACTGTGAAGTCATAAAGAAATCCTACAGTTTGAGACACTGAGAAACACATATATTTAGTTTTGAAACTGTTACGTAGACATAGTCCGCGGCAAGTTTCAAAAATTGTAAATGGAAAGGTATCAATAAAACCAATAATAATAATAATAATAATAATAATAATAATAATAATAATAATTATTATTATTATTATTTATTATTATTATTTATTTATTATTATTATTATTATTATTATTACGATGATGGAAAATTAACGTATGCAAAGTAACATGTCGTCATTGTCGAATGAACAAATTAAAAAATAACGACAAGGTATATTTATAGTACTTAGGATGTGAGAAAAGTAATTTAGCAAATTATTCCTGTAAAAAGTTTCGCGCGAATGGAATCCGCTTGCGTATTCAGTTTCGGTCTTCTGTTTTTGATCAAAAGCATTCAAATATCAAACAATTGAGTTTGCCACGGCATTTCTTGAGGACTTTAAAGTTCTTAATTAAATTGTCGGGTGTTAAGGCATGCTGGACCCTTAAAAGGGACATTTTTAAAATTGCTTCTCGGAATATTCTTGTATCCAAGCAAAGGTGACTTAAAGCGAAATCTCTACATTTATTTTGAAGCAAATTTTATTTGAAAGTTTTATCCTTGCTTTGATGAATTTACAACATGTCAACTAAACGACGAGAGAATACAAGACGACGGCTTAAATGGTCTTCAAAGATGAACAGCGACTTATTGTAATGTAAACTAAAGGCTATGCAAAGAGTGGCATCTAAAAATGCACCTAGAAAAGCAAATGGTTGGAAAATCGGGTATATGGATGTTATGAAGGACCTTTGGGAGGAGAAAGGCTGTCCAGAATTGAATTTAACACGCCAAAATTTAAGTGATCAAACAAGAAAGTTGGAACAAACAATGGGAGATGTTGGAGAGACTATACTTTCAAGTATTGGCCAGAACGAACCAGAACTAGGAAACGAAAATGATTTATTACGGGAAGACTCATTAATTATTCAAAATTCAGCTTCAAGTAACGTCAACAAAGGGTAGTGTCGAAAACGAAGACCCCGAAGACCTAAGACCTCGAAGACGAAGACCTCAAAAACGAAGACCCACTCGAAAAAACGTACAATTAAGGTTAATTCAAATATTATTTTTGAAGAATTAGTCCTAAGCAGATTTAAGGGGCCCATTACATCAGCCGGGCTGGCCCGGTTAGGCGGGCTGGCTCGTTTAGCTGGGATCCCGGTACGTCTGAGAAACACAATGTCATCTAAAATCAAGTTTGCGATTACATGGAAAAATCTTGTTTCTCAGCCCGGTTAGCCGACATCCCGGCATTACGATGCAGGGATCCCGGCTAACCGGGCTGGGACTTTTTCATGTAATTGCGTTCACCGGGACAACCCGGTTAGCCGGGCCAGCGATTTCTAATCATATTACTCAACTTTAGAGCAAAATGGTCCACGGAATAGTAGAATGGTGAATTTTAATAACAATTTAGCCTTACAAACTTCCCTCCACTTCTTGTTGTTGTCAACTTTTTTCACACGACATATTTTAAATTCGTTCAGTATAAAAGGTACACTCAGTGCGGACTGCGGACCAAAAACGCAGATCAGGTACAAAACGTGGACTGCGGACTTGGTATGAAACAAGGACTGAGTTTAAAAAAAGACGGAGTATAGAACAAAACTAGGATTGTACTGGCCCAGATACAGATTTCCAAAAAAGCCCCTAAGTATTCTTATTTCCTGTCAAAATATTGTCACGCACACAGAAATGCTCAGTTACAACATCAACTGGGCTAGAGAAAGTAAGAGTAGAGATTTATCACAAAAGTGTACTTTAATCCACAAACTTAAAAAGGAAAAGGAAAGGAAATCAGCAACTCCCACTGAAGTACTTCAAATTTCTTGATTTCTAAACATAAAGCTGGTGACCCGCGAAGGATTTCATTGATCACTTTCGTGTCTTACCTCTGAATAATACAACATACAAACGTTTTGCAATTTCGACTAAAACCTTCAGTGAGCTATTGATCGTCGTGTTGAGAAGCCAAAAAATATCCAGTTTAACGCTATGGTTGATAACTATGGCGCGAAACATATTTTCCACCATTCTCATGTCGGACTTCAATTCATTTTGTCAGCCTATCGCTATTTCGTTACTCCGTGCCTTTTTCACAGTGTTTTGTATTCAGTCCGCATTTTATACCCATTCCGCAGTCCGCAGTCCGCAGTCCTGTCCCGTTTTGAGGTCTTTTACCTTTTTTAAGCCTAACAGGCAAGGTAACTTGATTATAGGCGGCCGCTGAAATTGATGTCATTTTCGACTTTGCGATTTATTTGTGCAGCCAAAAAACTACAATAGAAAAATTGAACGTAGCAAAATATCCCAAAATGTTTTTCGCTGATAGTAACCTGTTATATTCGCGGCACGAAATTTATGTTGTTTTCATGTCGCAAATTTTGCTGCTGATGGCAATTTTTTTATTCTCGATCGACTCTTCCTAAAAACGTCCTTCTGCTCTTCCTACAAACTGTGTATCAATATTTATTTACTTTTGCATCAATATTTGTTTTGCCTAAAGCAGGCTAGCAAAATCTGTACCTTGCTTAGTTCGCATTTTTGTGCGTAAAAATAGAATCTTCAGTCTGACAGCAAGTCGTACATTTTGAGGTTTCCCCTCCAGATACTTACCCCACCGGATAGGGTTTAACTTCAGTGAACTTTTGTCTTGAAAAGCTGTCAGACGCGCAGAGTACACGCTCAAACTTTCTGTGAAAAAGAGGTTGAAGCAAATTTCATGTCTGCCTTGAAGCCAATATTTCTCGATTCCCTTCTATTTTCTTCAATCCTCTCAATTCTTTGATTGCACCCGACGTCACGGCGCCCATTTTGGTGGAAAGAACAATAGCGAAAAGCATCTACCATGGCGCTATGGTGATTTACGATATCAAAACAATGTTGTGTGCTATTAGAGCTACATGACCCTACATATTACGCAAAAACAAATTGAATCTCCATCTGTACGGTGGTCAATTTACATTATCAACTCCGTTGATTATCCAAATTTTTGTATACTACTTCCCCACCGACGCAGCACCAGAGTTTCTTTAGAAACTACCCCTTCATTCTTTTGTAAAACGCAGCTTAGTACACAGTTATGGACTAAAGCACTGACTGTATCACTGTGCACTACCACACGTACGCAATGCGTGCCTATTTTTATATAAATCTCTGAATTTCGAATTCTCAGCGAAAGATTAATGACACTCGATCGTAAGAACTTTAAAATTTCTGCAGTCACTGACTTCTAATATATAGATTTAGCAAAGCCTAAAAGCGGAGCTCCCGTTTCTAACCCCAGAAAGCAAAATTCATATGGAAATAGTTATGCTTCTGCATAAACTGCAACATTAATATTTACTGCACGACTGATAAAAACAAGGCAAAAATGTATTTTTAAACGATATTTTGGCTGGCCAATACCAGCCTTCATCAGGTTTATTTGGAGATCTAACGAATTTACAGAATATATATACACATGTGATGAAGTACTTAAAGAAGATTTCATATGATAACGTTACGTGATATAGCTACTGGATAAACAAACCAAAAGAATTGAAAAGAACAAGACGCCTATAAGGGCGTATCCGTGGGATGCGCAAACAACACAAATTTTGCAGTTACAGTGAACTTCAACTACGGGTAAACTTCGGAAAATGCCGAGAGATTACCAGAATTTTACTTGAAGTTTGTTTGTTGTAAAAACTCTTATTATTAATGTTATTAAATTTGCAAATGCAAAAAATGAAGCCCTATTAGGGGATACGGGATATTGAGGGGGGGGGGGGGAGGGAAGGGGGGAAGGAATTGACGACATACGCGATACGTTATAAAATAGGCACGCATTGCGTACGTGTGGTAGTGTAGTAACTTGACGGTGTTTTTTTCCATAACTGTTAACTGAGCTGCGTTTTGTTTTTCAGAAGATTCAAGTTGTCTTTGCGTAATATGTAGCTCTAAGAGTACACAACTTTTCTTTGGTGTCGTAAATCATTATAGCGCCATGGTAGATGTCTTTGCTAAATATCCCCTGAGAAGACATTTGGTTCAGTAAAATACTAATCCCAGAAAGATTGACGAAAATGAAAGGAAATCGACAAACATTGGCATCTTTTTCACCACAAGTTTAAGCATGTACTCTGATGGGAGACCCCAAAATATGCGACTTGCATTTCATTCATTCATTTCATTCATTTATTTATTCGCCATAAGGGGTACAAGATAGAGAAGAAAAAAAAACAGTCTTACTGTTTACAATCTCATGGCGAGGAAGCCCAAAAGAAGCCAGCAGGCTTATAGAGAATGGGCTCCCTCAGATAAATAAATAGCACAGAATTTTAATTTTATGAGGAAAAATGGCAGAGCTACTGTAAAAATCTTATGATAAATTAGATAGTCATATTGATCATAATTAGGTTAAAAAACAGAGAAAGAGAGGAAAAAAAATAAAAAAAAAAATAAAAATAATATATTTAAGATAAGAGGAATGCTTTCAGCTTACGGCAAAACGAAGCGGTACTTGTTGCATTACGAATTTCAGAACTCAGAGAATTAAAAATTTAGGACCTTGGAAACTAATTGAGAACATTCAGGAACATATGACCGAAAATTCTATTTTAACGCTAAAAAATGCGATCTAAGACAAATTTTGTTAGCCTGCTTTATGCAAAACAAATATTGACGCAAAAGTACTATATATATATAGTAAATATTGACATACAGGTTTTACGAAAAGATGAAGGAAGTTTTTAAGAAGTGTCGATCGAGAATAAAACAATTTGCCATCCCGAACAAATTTGCGAGATAAAAACATCATAAATTTTGTGCCGCGAATATAACAAGTTACCATCAGCGAAAATCATTGTGGGAGATTTTTGCTACCTTCAATTATACAAGTATGAGTGACATTGATTTTAGCGGCCGCCTCTGACCAAGTTACCTCGCGTGTTTATCAGCTTACCAACAATTCACGAAACAAAGGATACATGATATGTGACAAAATGGCGGCAAGACTCCGGATTTTTGTTAATTGGTTTTTCTTTCTTTCAAGTGTTGTAAAGTTCGACAAGATATGTGCGAATTTAACACAAAGATCGCAATCGTTGATGCTAGTTCTAAGTGTCAACTAAAATTAAACCCCTTCGAATGGGGTTAGTACTTGGATGGGGAGACCACTGCGAAGTCCCCCCGACCACGATAGCTAATTTGTTTAAACTTGATTTCATTTTTCATTTTGTTGGGCCGTTGAAGACTATTTTCTTATCTTCTTTCTACGTCCGAACGACTGAACAAACTGGTTCGCAAGAAACAAGTTGATTGGAGTATTAATTATTCGTTCTTGCAAAAAATTGTTCACAGTGGAACACACAAGAACGAAGCAAGATCTAGAAATAATGTAGAAAACTCTCCTTACCTTTAAAGCTTGCCCTTTTCAAAGAAAAATCATCTGTCCACTTTATCAATGTGAGGTTTAATACTGTGTCAATCAACGCGGGCGGAAAGGATTCCAAACTAAATGTTTGCTCTTATCGGAATGTAAGAACTTCGTCACCGTAATCTAGTGGTCTAACGCGCTCTCAGAATGCCAGAATGCCGAGGCAAGTGTGATTGTTCTATTCGCCATAAGGAAGTTTGGAAATACTGGAAGATATAAAATTGGGTTCACCCGATCGGAGCTTAATTCAATATCCGCTAGGTACGCACAGCTGGGACTACCAACCACAAAAAAAGGGATACTCAACTAGTTTTAATAAAATGCCGTTGCAATTGAAACACTAAATACTAAATAACGAAATCGTATCCCAAGAGGTTCCCGAGCTTTCCTAAAAGAGTGACGTTGATTGATGAGCTTTTCGATGGTAATGAGTAACATATGACTGTGTGAGTGGTTATTGCTAAGGAAGTGTTCTGAGAATGCGGTCTGGATTTAAATACTAGTGGGACTGAGTATAGGGCGTCTGTGCGCAATTTTTCCCTGATTGCGTGATACGCGTGAGTTTCTGCTATCACAATGTGTAGTTCTGGCAGCACATCAACCCTGCAAAATTTCAATCCTGCAGACTTAGTATTTGAAAAGATATTCCATATTTTGTGATTTTACATAATTTTGTGTCCGCTATGTGACGTCACATGTCCTCTAATTTGCATAAATCAAAATCTTGAATGCCTCGGCAACCAAGAGTGCTATCACAATACAATAAACGCCGTTGTTCATCATTTTGAAAGCTCTTTTGAACAAACCATTAAAAATTTTGTTTCACATGCACTTCAACTACATGACAAATAGTCAGAATCATCCTTGTACAACATAGCCCCAGTTGAATGAAGGAATGCTGAATCTTACCACTAGTTTACTTAGAAAGTCTTTGCAATGCTCTTGGATTAATGTGGCTCACAGGACAAATTTAAAGCATTAAAGCGTCACTTTGGTTAAAACAATTGAGCGCTTTTTAGCGATTGTTTATCGTATGGAGCCTTATATCAAAATCACTTGTGGACGAGCGGTCACCTTCCTTGTACTCACGTGGTGTTTGGGCGTGGCTGTAACGATCCTGCCCTTGGCAAAAGCCTCCTTATTTACAACCAATACCTACTGTATTCGGCCGATCAAAGACATTCTGCATTCGTACGAAATGAGTATTGCGTTGTCTTTATGAGGGATGGTAGCATACTTCGCAATCGTTCCCTTGAACATAAAGATCTTCATTTTAGTGAAGAAAACAAGCAAGCGAGCGGCAATTAGGATAGGCGGGTCCGTTGCTAAGAAAATTGCCATCCTAGTTATGAGCAGCATGGTTTTTTTTTCTTTATTTCTTTCAATAGTCATCGCTTTTCTTTGGCTTACGATTAACTTAAAGGACACTATGTCGCCACAAAACCGAGAAATTTCAACTGGTAATAATGCGTTTATTGATTCTCTGCTTTAGGTTTTTAGAGCGGAGAGGTTTGACACAATTTGCTTGCGTACCCCAGATCTGGATCTTGGTCCAATTCCTATTTTAATTTCACAAATTCCGAGAAAAAATGCAATGGCTTATTAGCGCCAGGGCCTCTACCGAGACCACGCAGGTTGGGCTAGACAGGGGAAAACGTGTTCCTTACATCGCGTATTTTAAAACCGTTTTTGTCGCATTGTTGGACCGGACAGCTTTTTCCAAAGCGCGACTGCATCCTGTTTACAAAGAGCAAGGATGGCACAGTTGGTTAGTGCGCGGCCTTGGTGCAAGAGGTCCTGAGTTCGGTTCCCGGATTTCGCATCCTTGTTTCGACTTCTTTCCTTTCTGTGTAGCTACGTAGCTTTAAATACCCGTATAACGGAGCACTGATGGAGAGGGGGGAGTAAAATGAGCGCACCGTCGACCTCAGGTTTGTCAGTTGAATTACTGGTTACTTTACTTTACTTTACTTTGGCTGCGCAAGCATAAGTTCAAGGGGAAGGATTTCATGCATATGCAGTCAAACTCTCATTTTACTAACTAGGCCTAAGCGCCAACTCAAAAGATGTAGTCTAAACAGTTGTTTTATATCTTAGCAATGGACACTAATTTAGGCCTGAAATGTCATCTAGAGTGGTTAGTTTTTTTTTTTTATCACAGTTTTAAGGGTTTGTGTGTATACATACCTATGAGATCCTTGTTAATTCAAGTAACATACATAGGCAAATTAGCGACTTTCGTTTTAACAAAACTACCAATGCTCAAAACCCCTCTGAGTTTGGGCATGCTATTTGTTCTGTCTTATGATTGCGTCGGGAAACCATGCTTAAGGTGTTTTTTGATTATCGTCATTATTTTAATCAGAGTTAACTCTGTTGCCACGCAAGCAGAAACACTTAAAAACGGGCGCAAACTCACTAGTACTTTCATTTATCTAACTGATTGATTACAAACTTTTTTGTCCTCATTCGTCAGTTATTCGTCCACCGCAAACAAAAGAAAAAAACCGGTTCTATTGTTCATTTTAATTTTCGTTCATTTTGAGATTTTGGAAGGGAGAAGAAATGATAAATATGGGATTTGTAATAAGGGCAAGTAAGTGTTTATGAGAGACATTATGTAATAAATATGTCCACTGGAATTTCAGCGAGGTTAAGTCATTAAGTCGCAACAGTATGAACAATGCAAAAGAGATGTTATTCTCACCACATTGTGAGGAAAATATAACTAGCAACCTTGTGTATTTTGCAAGCGTGTATGCGCCAATGTTGACACATGCTCACATGTAGTTTACTTACCACATGGATACTGAGAAAAATGGTCATACTAACGAATAGACACCATAAGAAATGCACTGTTACCGAGTGCGGTGATCAGAAAGGAAACTTTGACACATGCTCTTGGGTATTTCCTTTCGCGGTGCAATTATGCGAACGACATTCGCCTGTAAGCTCCGATTTATCGTCATAGTACAACGCTCTCGTGATATCAGGCCACAGATGCCCCAACAGATTTCGGTGTTTTAGATACTTTCTTTCGTTGTTTTGTATTTTTGTTGTTGATTTGTTACCTCGATGGAATTTGATCGTCCGGGTGAAAGTAGTCCTGAGAAAGACTGTTGGCATTGACTGGCGTGTCAATATCCTGAGCGGAAGTTATCTTCAGAGTCATGTGACGGTTGAAAATTCAAACGAAATTCAATGTAGTAATGGTCTGGTCTTTATTGTGATTGATAGTTGGAAGAGTAATATGATTGGTAGTGAGGATGGTGAGTGGTGATTTGTGCATTTCTGTCCGGTGAAGGTCGCAGCAAGGTTGTAAGCTGAGAAAGAACAAGCGTGTGGTTGAGGTTTTCTGTCAAGTAATCGTTTATAAGGCGCAGGTAGAGGTTGGCAACGGTTTAATGTAGTTTGTTCTAAGTTTGTAGAGCAGCTTTCAAGAGGAAGACGCTGTTAATATTTCATACAGTAGGTTTAGTGCCTTAAGTAAGCAAACAGGTCATAAAAACAACGTAAAAACGGATCGGACTTATATTATTTTGCTAAGTGAGTCGACTCTTGCGAACCCTTAAGTCGCTTCTAAAGCTGCTGTTACACTTTGAAACTTTTAGGAGACGTGTGTGCAATGGCGCTGCCAAACAGGTTTAAGCGGGCGTTACACAGTTTAGCATGATCGGAAACGTGAAACTTTTTTAAACTTCTGTTGAGAGACATTACAAGTTTCATGAAAAATAGAACCGCTTTCTATTTCTGCAACCGTGGAAACGATCCCAGTGGTGATAAAAAAAAAAAAGAGTTTCTCTCAGTGTTGTTATGCTACACAGCGTGAGACAATCAGAAAACAGAACAACAAGTCGGCCATGATTCATTGCATGCAAGCGTCCAAAGTAAAATGGTGGATGGAAACAACATTTTGAGACCAGTTTCAACGTTCCCGGACAAGTTTCGACTATCTGTGTAACACGGTGCAAGGCTGCTGAAAGTTGTTTGGCAAAGCCGTTGCACGTACGTTTCAGCTAAAAGTATCAACGTCTAACAGCGGTTTAACATATTAAATTTACGTGGCACCCTGATCCCATTATTGGATCCACCTCCCCATGCGAGGACTGTTTTTTCCCGCATTCCCCAACTTCAGCTACCACATTTGTGATGTGGCGCTGCCGCTTTAAGGGGTTGGCTAAACTTCGAATTCATATTTCAGGTATCGGTTATGCCATGAAAATAGGGTCAAACAAGACCGAAACGGCGGTCCATGGTCGCCTTAACGACCACTAAACAGTGGTGTAAAAGTTCTGCTACGTTTTGTTTTAACTCTTGTCAATCTCAGTTAAAAAAAGGAAAAAAAAAGGAAAGTTAATGGGATGGTTATTAACCTTTCTTTCGTCTCTTTATCACAAACTGCCGCTCCCAAAAGTAGGTCACCTTCGATTACGCCAAAATAATGTTTGTTTATTATCATTATCATTATTATTGTAAAACCGGATAACCAACATCGATGATAGTGAGCTGGTTGTAAACAGGAACATTGCAAGATTCGTTGAGGAAACAGTCCAAAGTAAAATGGACAGAGCGTATGAATAGTGATCTTCTGGGATGCAAGAGAAAAGAGAGGATCTGATATCGTCTGTAGACCCTCCACGCAACGCTACCGGAAGGAAGAAGGGTTATATCGAAGTAATGACGGATCGATTTATGGGAGTATTAGGGTTACGGATACTTGGGGCTAAAAAGCCAGAATTTACGGGATCAAGCATCGAGATTGTAGAAAATGGAGCAAGAGCTGAGCTATACACGAAATAATGGAATGGAAACAGGACAGAAATTGAGTCGGATGATATAGAAGAGAAGGCGCTCGAGGAAAATAATGAAGATGACTTGCGAAACATTCAAAACAATAACCCACAACAGCAGTTTGAAAATGCTACTTCCGTTAACTCCGAATTGCATAAGCCAGTAATCACGTGTGAGCCAAAGGGCCGATAAGAGCGCCCTTGGTCATGGCGCGCGGTCCTCGCTGCGCTCGGTCCGTACGCCATGACCTCGGGCCAGATATTTTCCCGTCGGGACCGACCTAACTCAGTCAATAAGCATTTTATCATATGACCACCGCGCTTTTCCTTTTTTTTTTTTTCCGGGTAACAATATTCGGAATGTTCATTTACGTCGCTCATTTTGACCGAAAAGTTGTTTTAGGACGCATTTCGCGCGCGCTTTCATTGCAAAACTATTGAGAAAATCCTCGTATGAGGGCCGTACGCGATCCTAGCAGGGCCGGACGGCTTTTTCCGGCCCTGCTGGCGCCATCGCATACGGCCCTCATACGGGGATTTCCTCAATAGTTTTGCAATGAAAGCGCGCGAAGGGACGTACGGGTCATATGATAACAACCGAGAGTGGTCGAGTACCTTCTCCCACGAGACTGCCTAGTACTATAGTCACAGATCAAAACAAATTAAAACCAAATCTTCCCGATTATGAGGTGTTTCCTTCCGGAATAAAGAACAAAACATGGGGTAAATTATATTAGCCGCGCGAGCTTCTGTAATATTGTCCATGGTGTTTACGACGAAATCGTCCACTACAGGATGTATCCAAAGTTTTTTCAAAACTGGTTCTGCAAGGAAAATTGTCAGCTGCAATGATAAGCACTCAGAGGCGGCTGATATTGCAGAGGAGAGTTTGTTGCACGGTCCAGTTGATTATATTCCAGCAAACGTGTATGATCTCATAGACGAAGAAATGATTTACAACTTATAATTAGCAAGCAAAACCAAGGGCTCAGCCGGGCCATCGGGAATGGATTCGGAGCTTTATAGGAGAATCTTGTGCTCTAAGAACTTCAAGACTACTTCAAGACTGAGGGTAAAAGCCTAAGAGAAGAGATAGCTGTGTTCACGAGGAATCTGCTTAAGAAATCGTACCATCCATTTTTACTCGAAGCCTTTACATCTTGCGGGCTCATCCCGCTCGACAAGAACCCTGAAATCAGACCAATCGGTGTTGGAGAGGTCCTGAGTCGAATAGTGGGAAAAACGGTCAGCGGTTTCTTAAAGGAGGAAATAAAAGAAGCGGCAGGTCCCCTACAAGTTTGTGCTGGTCATAATGCAGGAGCAGAGGCCGCGATACATGCAATGAGCCAAGTGTTTGAAGAAGAAGGAACAGATGGGATTCTGTTGATTGATGCAAGTAACACCTTTAACCGAATGAACAGGTCAGCGGCTTTGCACAATATCCAGATCACGTGCAAAGAAATAACGCTCTATGTAATAAACACCTATAGAACCCATCTAGACTGTTTATCTGCGGTGGAGGTGAAATACTTTCACAAGAAGGCACTACGCAGGGGATTCCCTGACGATCTCATGGTATTCAGTCAATACATCTATAATGATTCAGAATCTGAGGGCGCACTGTCCGATGGTTAAACAGGTGTGGCTTGCAAACGAACTCTGCTTGAGGAGGGAGAATCGCGCAGTTGTACGACTGGTACAATCAATTGACTAAAGAGAGAGAAACGTTTGGGTATCTCGTGAACGGGTCAAAGAGTTGGCTGATTGTTAAGTCTGAGGCACTTGCAGATGAAGCAAAGAAGGTGTTTGGAGGTGAAGTCAATATAACAACTGAAGGTCAGCGCCATCTAGGAGCAGTGATTGCGTCGCAAGAATACAAAGATCATTATTGTGAGGAGAAAGTTCGCATATGGTAAGAGGAAATCGAACGGGTCTCCGAAATTGCAAAGAGTCAGCCTCACACAGCGTACATTGCCTTCACAAAAGGGTACAAGTCAAAGTTCACCTACTTCATGTGCACTATGGAATCGTTTGAGGATTATGTCGATCCAATCCAGGTGATTTACACCTACTTCTTCCAATCAGAGCCTCTCCCTAATGAGGTGCGTCGACTTGTCACCTTACCAACGGCTCAAGGGGGTCTGGGCATGCCAGATTTGAGAGCTGATGCGCCACAACAGTTTGCTGCTTCGAAGTCAATAACTACTGCGCACGTAGATTCTATCACATCGCACAGTACATTTATGGCGCCAGGCGAAAGATCTACGGGGGAGCTTAAGAGACATAATCAGTCACTTAAGAGGGCGCGTGACAAAGAGAAAATGGAAAGCATTGACTCAACTCTCTCCCCAGATCTGCTGCGACTAGTTAATCAATCGCGAGACAAGGTCGCAAGTTCTTGGTTAAATGCCTCTCGCAGATCAGGGTTTAGCCCTAAAGAAGCAGGAGTTAAGAGACTCGCTACACTTACGGTATAATTTGCCTCTAGTCGATCTACCAAGTCTATGTGTGTGTGGGGATAAGTTTACTGTAGGCCATGCCCTCTCATGTAAAAAAAGGGGGCTTTGTAGCGCAGAAACATGATGATGTCCGTGATTTATTAACGGCATTCATCAATAAGGTCTGCAACAATGTGGAAAATTGAACCACGCCTTCAACCCCTCGACAACGAGCGGCTACATTTGAGAAGTGCTGTCACAAGCTCTGAGGCAAGATCAGACATCAAAGCGGGAGGTTTCTGGTCAAGAGGAGTTACGACATTTTTTGATGTAAGAGTTACGCACTTTATAATTAACTCCAAGTGTTAGCAGAACAAGACAATATCTGAAGTATTCAAAGAGCAAGAGGACGAGAAGAGCCAGCAGCGTTTGTTAGATGTATAGATGGGTTCATTCACACCTTTAGTGTTTGGAACCAACGGCGGAATGGAAATGAGTGTCAGCGTTTTCTGAAGCATCTTGCAGATAAGATAGCTCAGAAGGACACCGAGCCGTATAACACCGTTATCGCATGGCTCAGGACACAAATGTCCTTTGAACTTCTAAGATCTGTACACGCATGCGTGAGAGGTCCTTGAACACTCCTTAGACTGCAAAATAAACGTCACGGCCACTGCGAGCATCTAAAGTTTTTTAGGGAAATTTTCAAGCTAAATGCTTTTGTATTATACATGATTTTAAATTTTTACGAAATTTGGTATATTAATTTTATCAATAGTATTTTGTATATAATCTTGAATTGTAAATAAAATTATTATTATTATTATTATTAATAACCAAGGGTCCCCTGGGGACACTCTCCTGGTACTTAATCATCAAGCACCTCCCTCAAAATTCTGGACGTTTCCAAGTCTTTGATGGCAGCTGACGTCACGGCATCCATCTTGGTGGAAAGAACAATAGCGAAAAAGTCTTTTGGGGGTTTGACTCTATTATTAAATTATTTATTTTGCAAACCTTGAGCTACATTTTTCGGTAAAGACTTGTTTCCATATCTCAAAGTGCCCTTGGACGTGAGGGGCCTGGGGTGGCGGTTGGGAGTGAAGGGTGCAATAGCTGAAACAACCCAAACCTTTACAAAAATGCTAACCTTAGGCCTAAACAATTTGCTTTAGATAATGTTAAGGCCTAAGGTTAGCATTTTTGTATGGGTTTGGGTTGTTTCGGTTTTGTTGTTTCAGGCCCCTCACGTCCAAGGGTACTTTGAGATATGGAAAAATAATTGTCTTGGTACCAACATGGCCGTCTTATCACGTGGGTGCAATCAAAGAATAATGTACTTTACTGCGAACCGTCTAATTCTTGTTGTTATTATGTTATGATGATGATGATGATGATGATGATTATCATTATTATTATTATTGTCACTTTTTTCACAGTCACAGTCAAGTTTGGCTGTTGTTTTTCAAGCGCAGTACATTCCGCTCCGTGTAGACAAAAATTGTACTATAGTCTCATTAATGTAACTGTCGCAAATTTATGTCTGAACTCCCATGAAACGTTTTTGAATCAATTTATTTTGCGTACAGTGACGTTGCTCTCAAAGTTTCCATTTTTTCAATACTCAAAATGGAGGTCTTCATGTCATGGTTTGCTAGCTTAGACTTTCTATAGAGACGTATTATTCGCCCTCGGGTTTTTTTTTTATATATCTGATAAAACATGTGCAACGCGTAGTTTTAAATGGCTTAAAATAATCATCCATTTTCAATAGCCGTTTTAACCAATCGTGATGGAAAAAAGACTATTCCTTCGTGAATGGTGGTCTAGCTCATTTCAGCTGAGAATCGAAGAAATGTAATTAAGTGATGTATAAGAATTTTATTCACGTTGGCCGGTAAGCGTAAAAAAGCTCCGGTTTAGTGTTTTCAGGGCTCTTGAACCGAGAACAAATTGCCTCCAAAACGACGGTTTAGGTCGCCAAAGACGCAAGCGCAAGAGAAACAAGACTTAGAAGACTGCATTCCAAAGGCTATCAGGAACGCAACGACAACATAGAGCATTTCCATTCCATTATTCATCTATTTACCTCGCGATTTCCCTGGGGCCACATTCTATTCCCTCCGCGGGCTTTTAGTTTTGTTGGGTGAATTACTAGGAATAACAACTTACTCACTCATCCGATTGATCCAAAAGGCTATTGAGTATTTTAAAAACAGCTGAGCAAAAAAAAAAAAAATACGAGTAACTCTGTGGTGACAGCACTATTCATATATACGCTGTGCGTGCCTGTTTTTTTTTCTAACAGCATTTTCCAGTTAATAAAAATAGATTATTGCAAAGTATTGCTAAAATGTCTGTCTTTCTTCCCATGTTAATCCCATAATGCTTTTGGTGCTACATCGTGACGTCAATTGAAAAGAGTGCTATTGAAAACAGTTGCAACGCGCAGTATATAGATTTACCCAAGCAGAAAAGCGGAGCTCCCGGGCTGTTTTTTTCTTACTGGCTGTAAGATGGGTTACCATATTTTCTTAAACATGGTGTTCCGCGCGCGAATCGAGCTCTGCTAATATTTCTGCTGCACTAAGGAGGGGGTCTCCACGAAGGACTAACTTAAGGAACTCCTTTGTTTTATCCGTTGCTTGGGAAGGAATGTGTTCCTCTAGATGGTCATCGCCCTGTCAAATATTAACAGTACAGAGAAGAATGTATTACTCAGTGGTAGATTTCTGAAACTAAAACATCCCTGATAGCTATTTTCATATTTTTTACATTTTATTTTCAAGGGGTCTACCGAAAAACGTGTTATTCTTTTACCCACCAGGGTTTACTTCCAATCCAAAGATAACTATGTATCACTGTAAAGCTCTTTAATTATTGATTTTAGAAATTGACAGTTTTTGGATGCCTCTTTTGTGTCACGTGATAGGTTGCTGCTGAAAGGGGTAAAATACAACTCTGTGGTTGATATTATTTTGGAATACTTCGAGCTGTGTTATTATAAATTCATCAATGAATGTTAACACTTACGTTAAAAACGAAACCATCAAGAAGGGACGAACGTTCGCCGTTCAACATCTCAATGTGGAGGCAACCAGTCTTCCAGACATCGGGGCAGCCTACATGTTCCTACGAAAAAAAGGCCAAGGGCTTCGTATAAACAACATTTTATACATACGTGTATATTGAATTTCAATTTGGTATCCCACAAGTTGGCAAGCGCTAGCCCTTTGTCATTCGCTCCGACGAAGGGCTAACGCTCTTTTATCTTTTTACGGTTGAAATTTGATGCTTATCAAATTGTTAGACATTTAGTCTGTTTTAGACTTTTCCCGGCCACCGCGCATAAAGCCACTGCGGAAAAGGTATTATCTGATAATACCTCCGCCGCCTGTACGTGCGCATTTGCTCACCTGAATTTTTCGTGCCAATCCGAAGTCCGCTAGCTTCACGTGCATGCGCGATTCGACGAGGAGCACATTGTCTCCTGCAGACAACAACAAAAAAAGATGTTAAATGAGAGTATAGCTACATGTCGGCAAGCTTAAGAGCAACAAGGACCACAATAACTCCAAATTTGCAAATTTCATTGTGAAAAACAGCAGAGCTGCGTGCTTTGCTCGACCTTTTTCATTTTTGTACATTTCGCAGACGGTTTCGCACTTTCCATGGCAACGATGTAAAATTACCTGGTTTGCACCTTTGTGGACAACGCATGCACTTAAAGGCATTTTTTTTTATTTTAGGTCTCCTGATCTCCAAACCGTGATGTCATAAATGATTTGTAAGCTAAAAATCCCCTTAGAGCCGTAAATGATTTGGAGCGAATGAATTACCTTTAATATCTCCATGCACGAGCCCTTTGCCATTTAGAAATGCTAAGCCTTTGAGTATATCACCCACAAAGACAAAACATGTTCCCTCATCAATAATTGGCCATGCGCCAACGTGCAATTCCCTTCTCTGTCGTTGAATATGTTTTTCCAGCGTCCCTCCTGAAAAGGAAATTTCGTTCAATTATACTAATAATAACGATGACGATGATGATGACAATGACAATTCCCATGGGAGGGGACTCTGCACCAATTGGAATTGAACATTTTGAGGTGTTGGTTATGATGATGACAATAACAATTCCCATGGGAGGGGACTCTGCACCAATTGGAATTGAACCTTTTGAGGTGTTGGTTACATTGTTCGTTATCTTGTTGGCATTGCTTTGTCTGTTTAGGAATGACTCAGGAACGTTCTCTCGTGTAGTCCTCGTGTTGTAATCAAGTAATTAGTGCCTTGTGATTACTCCATGTATTCCATTCAGCACGTTTGTATTTTAGGCGTAAAGCTAGCTTATTTCACCTTCCTCAGTTGGTTTACTTATGTTAAGTTGTTATGGAGCTGTATTTTCTTAGCCAGGATTGTAGCGATTAATTGTTTACGTCGTCGGCACCCTTTTGGCTATTTTTCGACATTCCATCACAGTTAATTTACACGTAAGTAGTTGTTTCGTTTTCCGCCCTTTATAATTTTCCTATATTCATGTTCTAAAATCAATTTACGTAACTAAAATCCGTTCATTTATTTTCAGTTGAATCATTTCTCGCTTTTTGCTCATGTAAGGCGTGTTCAAACGGGGAGGCATATACTTTCACAGACTGTTAAACTTTTTTTTTCTCACCTATCATGAATTCCATACATATGTATGCCTTTCTGCCTTCAAGTTTTGCTCCGTAATAGTTGACAATCTCCTTGGCATTGTCTTTTTTCGCTAGGGTCAAGGCCAAAATTTCTTCCTCTACATGTCCGCACTAAAATGAGGGCGAGAAAGCAAAGAAAAATAAAGTAAGCCTAGAGAAATTAAAGGAGGTTCAGATAGGCTACTTTCTTCCTTACCTCTTGAATAAAATTTTGTCTAGAAATGTATGTAATGAAATGAATGCTCGGTTGTGATAAACGTCACAAAGTGTCTCGTTAAGTCTAAGCTTAAACCACCTGTTTATAACTTATTGCTTAGCGTTTGTGTTGGTTTCTTTTTTGAGGTTGGGCTTTGGCTTACTGTTCTTGCCTATTTGAGAAGAAATTAGGAGGACAGTTAGTTAATGACCTTTATTCTCCGTATTTCTCGCCAATGTGATAGTGAAATTAAGGAGATGAGGGGACACTTCGTGACGCTTATTTAAATGAGCGTGCATCTAATTGAGAGCAAACCTGGACATGTCTCCTTGAATTAGTTTAAGGAGTGCATTCGGGGTTGTGAACAAACTCTTTGGACTGCGGACACTTGGCTGGTAAATCTGGTTTAATGAACCCTGAATCCATTCTAATCGTAAATATTACACTTTCCTCGAATGTGATTGGTTTAAAAGACCATGTATTTCCTACTACATGGCTTCCTATCATGTAATCAGACAATAAGATAAACCAATCACAATTAAAACTGCATTTTAAATGAACCAGTCACAAACTTCAATAAAATAGTCTCGAAAAGTGAAATTTTAAACATCAAACTCATCAAATCATCAAACAATTTACGCCTTTCACCATCTTTTTGTTAATTGCTAATAGGACTTCGTGTCGTCCAAGTCTGTCCATTATCATACTCTTGATTAACAAATCAGACTCCCGCTTCGCGGAAGTCCGATTTTCTTAATCATTCGCATGATTACAGACCGAATTGTATTCCACTCGGTCCTATTAGCATTACAAATCATCAATGTGCTGCAACCACTCTGAACAACAACATATACAACTGATTTATAATACCACGTTCCTGCAAGTGTGTTTTTGTTAAGTAATTAATTTTGGAAACTCATTGCACCGTCGTTGTCTGTTGCAAGCTTGAAAACTTAAAGTGACTAACCCTTCAATTTGTTTTAATCTAGGGGGTAGATTTTCATATCTTTCAAGAAATCATTATCAGAATTTTTTTTCAAATATATTGAAACCGGATTTTTTTACGAGCGCTAAAAGTTAAGGCAGTCTTGACTATTTTTTTACCTATCGTTCACATTAGTCCCCAACTCGGCCAAATGTGTCCATACATTGAGCGTGACGTAAGAAAAGTACATCGTGCGAGTTGTTGGAATGTCCGTTTCTTACATCACAGCTAAAAAGTGTCAAATATAGGACGCTTTTCATTGGCTCGTTCCTAATGACCCCACGAGACAATAATTTGTCCAGCGGTGCTTTGATAGCGCAAAAAACTAAAAAATTCACTAACTTCAAGCGCTGGCCAAAAAAATCAGTATTCAATATTTTTGGAAAAACAAAATCCGAAATGAGTTCTTGACAGATATGAAAATCTACCAAAAAAAAAACAAAGTTAAAATTTATAAAAACGATCTCTGGCTAAAATGATTAAAAACTACGTGCTTTCGACTGCCCGAACTGCAGTCTTCGACGGGTAAAATGAATGATAAGAAATCGATAAGAAAATTTAAATAAAAACGTACATTGCAAAATGATGAGGATGTAGAAAATTATGAATATTTGTTAAAAAGAATGTTGTATTGTCCAGGTAAAGGGCACGAATTGTTATCTGCGTTAGGTGTTACTGTGGTATGCCACGCTTCTAATGTTTTTCTCGTTCTAAAAGTGCCTTTGTCAATAACAGACGCATTTTCGAAATCAATGGCGTGGTTGTTGGACCAAGCGTGATTAGCAATTCTAGAGCCTTTGGCCGCAGTTTTGGTGTTTCTTAAATGTTCTTTTTTTCGCGTATTAAAAGCTCTGCCGGTTTCCCCAATATAACATTGACACCTAACGGATATAACAATTCGTGCCCTTTACCTGGACAATACAACATTCTTGTTAACAAATATTCATAATTTTCTACATTCTCATCATTTTGCAATGTACGTTTTTTTTAAATTTTCTCAGCAATTTCTTATCATTCATTTTACCCGTCGAAGACTGCAGTTCGGGCAGTCGAAAGCTCGTAGTTTTTAATCATTTTAGCCAGAGATCGCTTTTTAAAATTTTAACTATGTTTCATCCTGGCTGCGGCCCTTCAATATTTTCACAAAAAAAACAAGTTGAAGGGATAGGGCACTTTAAGAAAAACTAAACACATAACTTGTTTCTTTACCAAATCAAAAGGGGCACGGGTCGATTCCTGATTTGACGTCAGAAGGTACTTGGCATGCATGTTTACAACCTCCTTCCCAGGACCTCTCCCTTGGCTTTTATGCTGGGGTCGGAGCCGTAATACCAAGCAAATCAGTTAATTACATCACAACAGGAATCTATCCACGCCCCTTTTGACTCGGTCATGAAACACTCACAATAAATTTCCCATCACATCAACTAAACGCTAGGACCACACAGCGATTTTGGGGAAACACTTAGCCAATGAGAGTGCAGAATGTAATACGATCGCCATCAAGCTATAACGGCCGTAACCACACATCTAGCTGAACGCATGGGAAGATTATAGAAAGTCGAGCATTATTTGGAATTTATCCGCCAAAAATCGTTGTGTGGTCCCAGAGTTGAGTTGATGTGATAGGAAATTTATCTGGCCTTAAGGCTGAGATCGCCGCGAGTCACCAGCCTTTCTTCTCTTTATAAGGGAAGATGACAACTAACGGCATCGTAAAAATTCAAAAGCCACAAACCCGTCTAAAACAGACACAAGTTTGCCCTCCGATTGCACAGAACAGATGAGGACAACTGTATGTAGAGGTAAGTGAAGTTTATTTCTACATTTACAGCTTATTTTAGCATTTATAAGCTCAAAGTTAATTTTCCCATACAAAGGCTA
This sequence comes from Montipora capricornis, assembly GCF_036669925.1. Lineage (NCBI taxonomy): Eukaryota > Metazoa > Cnidaria > Anthozoa > Scleractinia > Acroporidae > Montipora > Montipora capricornis. The sequence goes on from NC_090890.1 coordinate 670,680, forward strand.
TAAATCGTGTACCGAGCTTGGGCTGCCTGTGACGAAACATGCGTTTCTCCCTTTCGAATGAAAGGTTGGTTTCTAAAGAAACTGATGCCGCGTCAGTGGGAAAGTGAAACGCAATTTTATGATTTCAGCATTGGCAGCCAAAGACAATTAAGTGTTTCAGCCTTGTTAGGCCTCAGCAGCAAGGCGTACCGCTGAACATTCAATGAATAAACACCCATCTTCGAACGCCATTTGCAGCAAATCTACGAGGCGGAAGCTTTTATATAAGCGGCTAACGACCAGGCAACATTACAAGGTATTTTTATAAACGTGACATAAACTATAACTATTAACGCTAAGTAAACTAACCGAATTTTTTTGCCGGATAACGTCTTGTAAACTCAATACTCTTTTCAAGCCCACCTACTGTAAACTTCTTCATTGAGACAGCATTTAAATTTGGTACACAAACGAATATTACCATCGTAAGATCATAAAGCTGAAGTTTCGCGCGTTAACATTTGATACCAAATGTTCGTGTTTACTATTTATATTTCCCCACCGACGCAGCACCACACCTAATTTAGAAGCTAAATCCTTGATAAGACATCATTTGGCTGGCTTACCATTTTAATGCAAAAGGTGATTGAACGGCACTTCGCAGTTGCTTTGTAGCAAACTCCAAATGATCCATTTCCCAATTTTTCTTTGATACAATAGTGGACATGTTCCTGAAACTGTCCACCCTGAATGGCAAATATTTCCTAGAAAAGCCCAAGAAAAGGAGAATAGACCTTTTTCGCTTGACACTTTTTACCACGTGATAATGCTCAGGAGGTTTGGTCCTTTTCTTTGTTCATTAAAAAGAGTCCATAGAAGCATGTCTGCATGCACTCTTTTTAATGAACAAAACAAAGGACCAAACCTCCTGAGTATTATTACATGATCGTATTGGGAAAATAAAATGTACAAGCGAAAAAGGTCTATTCGATAACACAATGTGAGAATATATATCTTCAGTAAGAATATACTAAACCATTGATTAAAACCTTCTTTGCAGGACATTCTTTTCGCTCGTCAATCAATCTTTGCTTGTACAAGAAGCCAAAGGAAGGCTGCGAAGAGAGCAAACTTTTGCGATAGTGCTTTTAAGTTGCGGAATTGGGGCATGCGTGGTTACAGCAACAGCTTCCCACCCAACAATGATCGACAAAGCCTCGATCCGCTTCAATTTCTGAGTTGACTTTTCTCGTTCTCTGCGCTGTTTCGAAGCAAGGACCGCACCCGAAGTACAAGAGCTCAAAAAAATAATAATAATAAAAAAAGAAAAGAGAACTAAAAAAAGAAAAAGAAACAGAAACGTTTCAGTGTGGTATTTCTATCGTGAAGCTCATTCAGAAAGCTTTCAAATTGTCAGGATAGGAAAAACAAGAAACTGATACCAAATACATGGGAGAGACAAGAAAAAGAGAAGCGCCTCGCTAGAACATGATCAAGGCCAGGTAAAGAGAATTTCAAAATGATTTGTCATTAAGACAATACAAATTGCGTTGATAACAGATTTTTTCTAATAAAATGGGTGACAAATTACTCTTTAATTTTGGCGAGAAATTTCCACGTAAATTTATAATTTCTCATGTGAAATTACAATGTTGCCATGGCAACGTTTCCTACAGTGCCAAGACGGTGTCCATGTTTGAAAAAACACCGCGTGTTATGAACGTATTTGTCACCCATGATATTAATAGCTAATCAAATGGCATACTCTTGAAATTAGGGAATAATTTCATGCGCATGTTGTCAAATCAAATAACTTCTCGAGCCTTTAGGGTCCGTCACCATTTGATTACCCATACAAATTATCCAATGAAACAAGTAAGCCCACAACCTGCGAGATACATTTTTTGACGTCATTATTTACAAGTCATATGTGGTGTGGGAGCTGCGGCCGGTTGCGAGGTCAAAAAAGGTATGGAAGCCGCCACCCAACTGCGCAGATGTTGAAAAAACGTATATAAAAAGGAAAGAGGGTAAAGGATCATCATCATCATCATCATCATCATCTCGTGGTGGCGTATCGGACATCAACTCCCGTTTCCTTCGAAGTATCTTGTAGCCAATGCCAATCAGATCAATGCTTTGAGCGAATTGGTGATGAACACGCTCTGTCACCAGATTCCCGTGTCGTCCACCACTCTAACCAAGTTACGACTGCATTGACAAGTCTCGAGAGAGATGGGCCGTCGCAAGCATTCCTTGAAAAAAGCAACGTCAGATCATGATGGCTCAAACGGGTTGTGGTTTCTGGCAAGGTTTCTGGCACGGCGTGCGAAGATTGTGTGCGAGGACGATGATGAGAACCCTCCTGTGGCGTATCCGATGGCAAATCCCCTATCCGGGGTATTTCCTGCAAGACCTGACCACACTACCGGTGGATCAACGACACTGAAACCTGTATTGGGCCCGAGTACAGATGATCAATGCCATCAATCAATTGGCCGACGATGTGTTGAAACAATAGATTCCTCTGTCGAGGTATACACGACTCAAATGCACGGCCACTCTATCCGGCCGGATCGCATTACGAGGCATGCGCTGTCTCCACCAATATAAGATAAATAAGAGGCGAACGACCATGAGACGTCATCGTCATCAAACCAAGTTCTGGCAAGGATTGCACACGGCTTAACATCATTGCATCCGACAACATCTTCAACATGGACGATGGATGGTGTGATACGTGGATGTACGGTCCTCGTTCGTTTTGTGCCATGAAAGATTAGATTCGACATCTTAGGCGTCGCGAACGCGAACAATGCGAGATCATTCGTCAATTGACCAATCAACTTCAAGAACGGAATCAATGCCTAGGTCAACTCGAAGGAAAGATGTGTGATTTGAAAAATCAAGTGCGTCAATTGGAAGGACATCTGGAAAGAAAACTTCAAGAGAAACAAACCCTCTACTATAAAAACGTGGAATCGCATGAATGTTGGGAAATGGCACAATAAGTAGTGAGGGCAACGGGGTCATTCTCGGGTTTCAAAAAGGTGTGTTGGTGGATCCGGAATGGCTCCGTCAATTGGAGCAAGTGTACAAGGAACATTTGACAGATAATTCTCAGGTGACCAAAGCTACCCGTCCAAAAAAAAAGAAAAAAAGCTACCCGTCCAGCAGCCAAAGAAGCCACCCTTCTCCTATTGGACGACATCCCTCCGGCCATGAAACAAGCTTTGGTCAAACCTTTGTCGCGAGAAGTGCATAAATGGACCAAATCTGTTTGACGTCCGGTGAGATTCGGAGATCCTGGTGGTGGTAGTGGTGACGGTAAGGACGTGGAAGGGGAAGCGTTTACGCAAGGCCTGTTACTGACCTTGTTGACCCAACTGGTGCCAAAGAAGAAACGGCCGGCAGCAGCCGAGGCTTGTCCCGCCAAAACAGCCGCCCCGGGTCCGGAACCTCCTAAAGCCAAGAAACGTCTTCATTTTCTGACCCCTAAAAAGGCAACGCCCGTCCCCAAAAAGAAGAAGAAGAAGAAAACAACCCTCAAGACGATGATAACCCCATCGACTGAATGGAAAGAACTACCTGATCCATGCCTACATAACCTTTAAATTGAATAATTCTAATTCTCTGCTTTATGGACTTCCAACCTATATGATTAATAAGTTACAGATAATACAGAATGCCGCTGCAAGAATTGTTACTTTCACAAAGAAAACTGATCATATCACTCCGGTTTTATGCAAACTCCATTGGTTACCAGTTCAATATAGAATAATTTTAAAAAAAAATTAGTTCCCGCACAAAAAATAAAACGCAAAATAAAATGCTGCAAAAATAACCTCTTTTCAGTCAAATTAAAAACTCTGCTTTTAATGGACTTGTGCCACAGGGGCGTTATAAATTGAACTTAAATATAATGCGGTAGTCTGTTACAGTAAGGCATAGTTTTGCATTTTAGTAGGCCGTTCCCGGTTACATCTCAATGTTTAATACTATATCTTTTGACTCGAAATCCCCTCTGCATTCTTACATACATACTACTTTCTTGTAAAATAATAATAATTATTGATAATATCGGTCGTGGAAAACCTTATTACCGTATTAACGAAAGAGTGTTTTGTTGTGTATGGTAGGGATAGGGTTTTGTTTTTGTTTTGCTTTTGTTCAGTCCCTTTGTGCAGTAAGATATTTATCTATTTATTTTTTACAGTTTAATGACAATAAACAACATCATCATAAGGATAGTCTACAAGTGTCATAGACCCCAATACAAAGGCAGACCACCTAAAAAAAGAAATATAGATATATATATGTACTACAAAAACATTAAATAAGAAAATGATTAAATTTAATAAATTACTATCATTAAAACTAGGATTATATAAAGAATTATAGATTTTGTCATATCTTGATAGCAAGATAGCAATTACATAGCAATTACAGTGATTACCGTATTATTCTCCATTAAATATGTAAGTTGAGTGAACTTTGACTCAACATACCGTAAAATAAAAGTTGAAAATACCATATTAAGGTTTCTTCCATTTAAATACTGAACAGAGAATCGCCAAAATTAGTTCCCACCAGAAATGTCAGTCTTCTCGAACCGCAAAAATTTGTTCCCGCAAACCTCAAAACATCGCCAATCCGCAAAATAAAACTCCCGCAAAATTTTCATGTTACATGGTGTGCGGATCTCGAGGCACGTCAGGCTGATGACGAGCACGTCTCCGAATATCCTCAGCTGGGCTTGTGAGGACGTGCATGAGGAGGATGACGACAACAACAACGATATTAATGTCCGAGCGAAATGGGGCGAAGATTGTTGCCAGGTCTTTGTGGACCAGATCACCCACATTGCCAAACACGAGGACCGTTCCACGGTTGCTACTACCATGGGTGTCCGCAATGCTACGGAAAAAAGTCTTTCAAGACACCAATTGGACGCAACTGGACCGTACTCATCGGGAGGTCTACCAGCAGACCTGCGAGAGCAATGCCGCCTCGTGGGCTCAGGGCAAGACCGTGATCGAATGTTGGGAATATGATTG
>NC_090890.1:680715-688215 GCF_036669925.1 Montipora capricornis
TCTTAAATGGCTTGTCAATTAATGGCATCTTCTCTAAGGGAACTTTCGGTACGGAACCCTTGTTAACTGTCTTCTGACATACATCGCAGGACTTGCAATAACGAGTCACGTCCCCTTGAATGCCTGGCCAATAGAATGCGCTTTGAATCTTATCAGTCGTTTTCTTTATTCCCATGTGACCTCCCATGATCGATCCGTGCGCTAGTTCCATTATTCGACTTCTCAGCTGCACAGGGACCATAACCTGCTTCAGGGGTTTACCTCCGTTCACATAAGGGTGCTTGTAGACGCGGTACAGAACTCCACCTTTCACTTCAAATGAAGTCTCAGCCTGGCCTCTCACAACTACGTCATCTTTCTCCCAAAATTTCTGTAGGCTCTCGTCATCACGCTGCATCTGCTTGAGCTTTTCTCTATCAACTACAGGACTTTCTTTGGTATCCGGTACCTTCAACGGAATATGTTCTCCAGATTTCTTAGCTTGACTTCTCGTGGATACAGCACAAGCTTCTTGTACAGGAACTTGCCAGCTTGGGTCTGGGTCGTCAGCGGCTCTTGCGCCTGGTACATTACCAATAATTAAATCATAAACAGCATCGGGAAGACACTGCGCTTCCACTTGGCCCTTGAGATAAGGTGTGTCAACATCAATCTTTGCGATGGGAACTTTCCTTGCCGTATTGTCAATGAGCAGCATAACATTAAATTCGCCAGTAAACTGATCCTCAGACACAAGGTCCCTCTTTACTACAATTCCACTACAACCAGTATCTCTCAGGACATCAACAGGCTTCTCTCCAACTCTACCTTTCACGACAGGCATTTTACTTCTCACTCCAGTCAACGGTTCAACACAAGCACTACTCAACAATGGGATCTTCTTACCACAGGCTAACAGCAACTTATCATCTTTAATACAGGCCTTAATTTCTTCATCAGTAGGTTTAACCTCAGGTGGCTGAACTAAACAACTGGCACTCACTTGACCACGCTGCACAGGATTACCATCCTTACTTTGTCCTCCTGATCTGCGTCCACCTGATCGACAGTTTCTAGCTTCATGTCCCTGCTTACCACATAGGAAACACTTTCTTGTTAGGGTTGGGCAGTTGACGGCTTTATGACCTCGGGTGTTGCACTTAAAGCAATGCAGAGCTGGTGGATTAATCTGCATGTTCTTGGCTTCGTCCCTCTCAGGCTGCACTGTTGGCTTTCTGCTCGCTGAGCTGAACAAATGTTTACCATGAGCCTCCAAGTACTGGTCAGCGATCTTCGCAATCTTTGCTAGAGTCTCAGGTGCCCTTTCTCGCAGGTGAATTGCCAAATCCTTAGGGCAAGAGTCAATAAATTGTTCTTTCACGATCAAGTCCTTAAGACCATCAAAGGTTCGCGCAGTATCCGAAAGCTCTAGCCAACGTAACAGGTATCTGTCCAGTCGCACAATAAACTGCTCCGGACTTTCGTCGACTTCTGGTTTGGATGCTCTAAATTTTCGACGATAGCCGTCTTCGGTAAGGTCATATCTCTTCATTAACGCAATCTTTACCCTGTCATAATCCTTAGCTGCGTCCTCCGATAGACGTGAATACACTTCTAGTGCCCGTCCAGACAACAGAGCACTGAGCTTCGATGCCCATCCATCTTTTTTCCACTTAGCTGTTTCGGCAAATCTCTCGAACCTCTGCAAATACGCGTCCAAATCGTCTTTGCCATCAACAAACGAGGGGAGTTTAGGTGCCTTAGCCCGATCCTCTCTCACTTCAGGACGCCCGTCAGCATTCTCCACAGCCAAACGTGCAATCTCCAACTCGTGTTCTCTTTTTGCCGCTTCAATAGCCTCTTTCTGTTTCAACAGCTCGGCTTCCATCTCCAATTTTCTTAGTTCGCGTTCTTGTCGTCTAGTTTCTCTCTCTTCGTCTTCTCTTCTGCGCCTTTCCTCCTTCTCTTCCTCTTCCTTTCTTTTATCCTCCTCAAGCATTCGACGTCTCTCTTCTCTTTCTTCTTGTTCCTTTCTTCGTTCTTCTTCAAACTGTCTACGCTTTTCTTCTCTTTCCTCTTCCAATTGTCTGCGTTTTTCTTGTTTTTCTTTCTCTTTCCTCACAAACTCGAGAAGTTTTTCTCCTTCCAACCCGAATTCTTTTCCCATCTCCAAAAGCTTTTCCATTTCCATAGCAGATTTCACAGCAAAAACACAATATACTCTCTTGTACAGTTCTTCTTACTTTTTCTTGAATTGTCCTTTCCTGGTTTCTGTAGTCAGCAAACAAATGAATTCCTCTCCCGGACAGGCCCCCAATGTTACGAGTTCGTGTGTTTTGAGGAAAGGTAGCTTGCAAACTAAACTGAACGCAGGGTTGTCGGAACAACAACAAGAAGATTTATTCCAAAAGTGAACGTAGTTTCCACGAAGTAAACTCTAAATAGCACGTACTCGACAAACTTACACGGCCTCCGCCAACTTAAATAAACACAGCTTCTGTCACACTTGACTAAACACGGCCAACGCCAACTCTCTTCGCTTGTGAAAAACTAGTTAGAAAAACACTCTGCTTGTGCTCGTCTACCTATATAGTCTGACAATAAACTTCTAGAACTTTCTAAATTAGTAATGAATCTAATTATAGAAAGATTACAAAACACACCGATTTAGAAACGCTTACGTACAAACCTAAATATAAACAAACCACGAACTCTCGCGAAGCTTCGAGACAGTAACGCTAGTCACGCAATACTATTTTTCGTAACACTCTGTCTGCGAAACAGTGCGTGTTTTTCCACCATCAAGTGTTATTTTCTCTGGACTAAGACATTAGTCTGTATTGTTTATGTGTGATTTTCACACCTGATGAACATTTAAGTTCTCAGCGTTTAGCTCTGAGGGCCCCTTTACAATTTTCTTACGCAGCAGCCTTGAACTTTCTCCTCTTGAAATGTGAACTGAAACCTTGTATGTTTGACACGCAACTAAAATTTTCTTTGCCCAAATCAGAGAATGAAATCAAGTGTTCACGTTACTTTTGGTCAAATCTCATCGCCGTTAACAAGGAAAGCACATATTTGTGAAGGATTGAAGTGCTTTGAAAGTTTTCCTTCAAAAGTGGCAGGGCCCACAATAATCATGCTCTATGGAAGTAAACCTAATTTCCAACGAAACTTGGCACTTTGGGATGCGAATTCAACTATTGTATGGGCCAAATTATCAAGATGCAATGACATTCTTAAATACAATATACTGCAAATAAAACTCTTGCTTTTTTTATTGCAATAAAATATCAGCTAGTTCCAGCTATTAAAAACTATACTTAATTTCATAAAAAATATATTGTTAGTGTAGTAATATTTACAAATAAAAAGGCCTGCTTATAGTCTACAACTCTGCACTGCACTTTTCGATTTGATAAATTTCTTACTTTGAATTTAAGGGAAACTGTTTAAATAATTGTGACTTTGAAGATATTTACAAAGTGTACAGTAAAATTTAGATGATAAGTAATTATTGTACATTATAGTAATTTTGTTTTGTACATAATGATTTACATGATAAGTAATTATACATTATGTTTGTAAATAATGTATATTTTAAAAATTTCATTCCCTTATGTGGGTGCCTTGCATGGGCCTGTGTGTCCCCATTCGCACCTTTTCCCTTTGGGAATCCGTTTCATATGTTACCCATATATTTATTCAGCTACTACTACTTATTTCTTTAGTGTGTATTGCCCAATTAAGTTAGAAAGACAAAAATTATTAATACATAATACAAATACAACATTATTCTTTAAACTTTGTACAGTGATGTGATTTGGGAGGCAGTGTGGCCCAGTGGTTATGGCGCTTGCCTTGAGATCTGGAGATCCCGGGTTCAAGACCAGCACTGACCACTCGTTGAATTTGATCCCGGTAGTCCCTGGTTCAACTTCCTGGCTGCACATGTAAATACCCAACTGGTTTGCCTCCAGCCAGTTGGGATTCTTAACAGTACTGTTGTTGTTGTTATTCTGTTCTGTCGTTTCATTGGCCCTGAAAAGCCCCTATGGGGAGCGGTCAATTAAGTATGTAAATGTAAACAGTGAATTCTTTGACCTTTGTCTGCACAATTAAGTTTATGGGACATGTGACTGCTTGTGTGCAAGGAATGGCAGCATAAATAAACAAAAAAAACAGGTCAATTTAATTTTTTGACACACAAAACAGTAATAATATTCAGGTATTTATACCTTCTCTTCAATTTTTTAGGCATGTTTTTGCAGTTGCTACAAGTTGCCATACACCCAGGAAGAATTGAAAAAATAAATTTAATGAACACACAATCCATCATCCTAAATCAATGTATATTAATTACTTACCAATGTTGGAACCAACAGAACAGAACAGAACAGAACAATAATGAGCCAACAATAAAAGATGACAAGCTCGTGAGGCCATGCGTAAATTAAATTTAAAAATATATATTTACTAGCTAACATCAAATATGAACAATATTTACAGTGAATACAATCAAATATAATAATAAATAAAATCATCATTTCGGTATGATTCAACAACTGAAGCTGAAACTACATCAAATTTAAAGTCTCTGAAATGAGATTTTGTCTTCAATTGATTGTACAGTTCATTCTGGTTTCTACGTAAGAATCCAGGCTCATTTAAACAACAATTGCACCTCTATAAGGGAGGGAATCCTTCATATATCTAGTTTTAGACCTTGGTACCAGCAGTGAATGATCTCCCCTTAGGGCATAGCCGTTGGAACGTTTAGAGTAGATATCCTTGGATAGTAATTATGGCACGATCTCATTGTGCGCATGCATTTATAGAATAGCTGTAAAATATCCATCTTGTAGATTGAAAACAGAGTAGACCAGTGGTCGCCCTCCAGCACGTCACATGACGCCATATCCTTAGGCAAGTTGAAGATAATTCTAGCTGCTCTACAGTGTAAATGGATTTTCTTAGATCTGCGGTGACCTCATTTCTGGCTCTCTTGTACACATTAGGGGACATATCAGTTATTAAATACTGGCTCAATTACTGATCAATATAGTAATTTTCTATTGATGTACTATGTTTAAATCATGAAGTGACTAAAAACATTAAGGACTGAAAACATTTAAGGTCAATGGCTGTACATTTCGAATATTTTCATCCTGATTTAGATAAACTTCCATAATTGTCTGCAAATGTGATGGTAATTTTCCGCAAAAGGGAGCAAATATGAATATGAATGAGCATGAGATGCTAACATCAAAATTAATAAGTAGTTAATAATATTGTATCAGAGTTCTATCACAAAGGCTGCTTTGCCTTGAATTGCCCTTTTAAATTTAAACATTGCACAGAAGACAAGACCTGGTTTTATTTTCCAGACATCCCACATTAAATGTACTTACTAGTAATTATTGACTCATTTTAGCCAGGAGTGCTCAGCAACCTCGTTCCCAGGGTCTTCTCGGCTTTCAATATGGCGGCGGGTCTTGAGAAGACCCTGGCACACAGCAGATCACGTGATCAAAAGATGGACAAATATGCAATTTTTTTCCAAAATGGCGGCAAGGAATAAGGTGAGAGAAATCTGGGTACGACAACTGCCAACAAACAAAATGAATATTACGAAGGGGGAACCCAAAGCTGTAAAATTTGATGTAAGAAAATACGGATGGATGAATGCACGAGCAACGAGAATGCGGTAGATGACAGAGAAATCTTGCTTTTCTTTTCATTTCATGTTATTTTAATCCAATTCAGTTTTATAGACGGCTATTATTTCTCGGGGCTGTGATTTTTAAACAGTTTGGAAAAAGCCATTGCACACAGTTTCACCCGTAACATCACAGATATTTGCTTACCGTAAAATCCAGTGAGCTAAGGTTTAATGAAAGCCCTGGTTCTAGCTATTTAGTCACGGAGGTGAGCTCGCTGTCTTTCGTAATGTATAGTTTATATTGCATGTTTATTTTCAATCAATTAAACCTAATTATCATTAATTTTTCATACACTTGAATGATTATCTGATTTCTTATCGGTGTATATGAGCCTTCTGACAACGACTTTCCCCAGTATACATTGACCCAAAGCTATTGACTGCACGTGCAAGTATTGTCATGTCAGTGTAAAATCAGTATTTTAATTGTCTTCTGATTGCCAACAGCGAACCACAGCATGTTTAGTGCCCACATTCTTCAACTTGTTATTGTAAATATATTTTGTGGTAAAGTTGACATAATCAAGCCAATGTACATTGTTGAACATGCTATTCCATAGGATTAGCAATCTGTTTTTTGCACTTTTCATTCGATTAATAGAACTTTTCCATGTCTTTTGCCACCAGTGAAGACAATTGTAGGTGTTGGTATGCTGCTCATGAAATCTGTTGAGCCTAATTAAAAAAGGGCACCATTTGTGCAAGTCCTAAACATAAGTATCTCATCATCTTTAGCAGTTCTTGTCGAATGAGCCCAGGGTTAGGGGTGGATCTTTGCTGTTTTATCAAACTGGCTTTTAATCTCTTCTGTTTTGGAGGCAGTGACAATGGCAGGGTTTGTTTTATTTGCCTCCATTCCTTAAACTACATTTTTGTTTCGTTTCATTTACTCAGAAACGAATTGTATCTATTTAGACTTCAGGGTGAACTATTTACACAATGAAGTAGAGTGGCCATTCAAAACAGAGTTTGTAATTGAACATCTAAACATCTATGAGACGTAAAAACAAACATGTGAACATGTGAACCTGAAATATAGCTTTTTATCATAATGCTGACAAGCATAAAGTAAACGAAATGGGTCATAAATATGAAGTTTTCACTATCTGAATGATTTTCGGTTACATTAAAGGGATATATTGTTGAAAAATCCAAAGCTATCTCTCTTCGTGGTAATAAGTAATGTAAACAATCTTCCCACTGGTAAGTTGTAGTTACTGTAGTAAATAGGGTTTTCCAGGAACCAGTTATTTTAAAGCTAGTACTGGTAACTTCCTAGGTTCACATGTACCACAAGTAATGGAAGATTCACAGAAAATGGAATTTGAAATTTTATGCCGTGGCATTTGAAGGAAAATTAGGTATTTGTAGACAAGGATCATTATGTTCTTCTCTTTAATGGTTAATATTCCTTGACAGGCTTCTAACCGTTCAGAGAGTTTGCGTCCACATTTTTGTCCTTCTTTGTTGAGAGTTTCAATAGACGAAGCGAAATATATATGACCGACCAAGTGACCCACAATTTACAGTATTTTATCTTTTCTCCTGCCCTTACCATTCCAGAAACAAAACACTATTTCTTTTTGTGAAATAGTTTCTTGTTGCTGGTGAAGTTGCAAATTTCCTGTGCTTTGTCACCTTCAATTTTATTTCCCAATCCCCCTGTCCAGTCCGCAATCTTCCCCCAAATCACTCGATGTACCACATCTTCAGACAGTAATTAAAATGCCACAACTTGAGCAATGCTAGAGAATATTTTCAAAGCATGTTTTGAAAACGAATAATTCACAACTTAAATT
>NC_090890.1:700715-710715 GCF_036669925.1 Montipora capricornis
AGAAATCATCATATTTTGGGGCGCCGGACGAATTTAATGTGTCCGATAATTTATTTTTTTATTGTTTATAATGAGTGCTGTTGTGCTATAAGCTCCAAGCAAGGACTTTTTCGGAAATATATTAGAATGCTACTGTAGCTTTGGTTCATGGGCCCCTGCTTTAAGAGATATTTATCAGATAAATTTGACCGGCCAGAAACGATAGGTGACCGAGCTAAAATGAATTTCACCGGAAGACTCTCCGGAAATTATTTCGAGCCCTGGATGCAGTTGAACGTTGTACGAAATTGAGAATTGTTCTTATTCCTCTTTTTATCACATCTTTAAATCCAAAAATTTTAGATTTCCATTTTCCTAGAAAATTAGCCCTTGTAACGGGAGTAAAATGTGAAAAGAGGTGGTAAATATTCTGTACTGTTAACCAACAAAAGGAAGATGAAATGTTGTTGAAGGACTTGAAGCATGCAAATTTTGACTACATCATTGACCTTAATCAAACATTTCTTCCCATTGTGTAAAACTAATTATCAAAAAATGAAAAATTAGTGAATTAGTTGTCCCCAAAATTGTAGCGTCGCAGAGATGAATATCTGAAGCAAGTGAAGCAGCTCTCCCTCCAAAAAAAATTCAGTTTTAAGTATTAAACAGTGAGACGGGTAAGAAATCCTTTTACAGTTCCATGGCAAAGCGCCACAAAGTAAACAAGAAAAGAAGTGAGAAATCCGTTGTCGATCTGTTTACTTCTCTGTAAGGGAAAAATAGAAGAAAAGAACGTTGATCAGCTGCATGCATACAAGGCCATTACTCAAGTAATTAGCCCTTTACATACCATTAATGGGTTAACGTTTCAGGGAAATATAACTTTGTATAGCCAACAAAACCGTTGTTTCACGGTTTTACTTTTTGCGGGAAAAGTTACATTTTGAAGACTGGTAATTGAAAAGGCTCTGAGAAGAACCCACTACAGAGGTCATTCTTGAAAGACAAAGTCCTACGAAGCTAATTTACATCGGCGATGATTTCACTATTCCTCCAAAGCATCCTTTCCACCCTAAAGAAGACTTTTGAAAACTAGCACATTTTACGTGTGAGTACTACAGGACCGTTAATTTATTTACCGAACTTCTTGAAAACACCTGTGAAATGTTTATAACTGTAAGGATCTTGCATGGTGATTACTTCGTAACTACCATTAAGAACTAGCAAAACATTCTCATAGATTGACTAGTGTAATGATGTCTTTGTGACTTCTATAAAGATCTTGCAGTACATCGGCGATTGTCTTTGTGACTTCTGTTAAAATCTTGCAATACATCGGCGATTGTCTTTGTGACGTCTGCTTAGAACTTGCAAAACATCGGCGAATTTTATTGGTTGTGAGTTCTGTTGAGAACTTGCAAAGCATTCTCGTTGATTGATTAGTGTAATGATGTCTTTGTGACTTCTATAAAGATGACTTCTGTTAAGATCTTGCAATACATCGGCGATTGTCTTACTGACGTCTGCTTACAACTTGCAAAACATCGGCGAATTTTATTGGTTTGAGTTCTGTTGAGAACTTGAAAAGCATTCTCGTTGATTGACTCGTGTGGTGATGTCTTTGTGACTTCTATAAAGATCTTGCAATACATCGGCGATTGTCTTTGTTACTTCTGTTAAGATCTTGCAATACATCGGCGATTGTCTTTGTGACGTCTGCTTAGAACTTGCAAAACATCGGCGAATTTTATTGGTTGTGAGTTCTGTTGAGAACTTGAAAAGCATTCTCGTTGATTGACTCGTGTGGTGATGTCTTTGTGACTTCTATAAAGATCTTGCAGTACATCGGCGATTGTCTTTGTGACTTCTGTTAAGATCTTGCAATACATCGGCGATTGTCTTTGTGCCGTCTGCTTAGAACTTGCAAAACATCGGCGAATCATATTGGTTGTGAGTTCTGTTGAGAACTTGAAAAGCATTCTCGTTGATTGACTAGTGTAATGATGTCTTTGTGACTTCTATAAAGATCTTGCAATACATTGGCGATTGTCTTTGTGACTTCTGTTAAGATCTTGCAATACATCGGCGATTGTCTTTGTGACGTCTACTTAGAACTTGCAAAACATCGGCGAATTATATTGGTTGTGAGCTCTGTTGAGAACTGGAAAAGTATTCTCGTTGATTGACTAGTGTGGTGATGTCTTTGTGACTTCTATAAAGATCTTGCAATACATCGGCGATTGTCTTTGTGACTTCTGTTAAGATCTTGCAATACATCGGCGATTGTCTTTGTGACGTCTGCTTAGAACTTGCAAAACATCTGCGAATTATATTGGTTGTGAGTTCTGTTAAGAACTTGCAAAGCATCCTAATTGGTTGACTTGTGTGGTGTCTTTGTGACTTCTATAAAGATCTTGCAATACATCGGCGATCGCCTTTGTGCCTCCAAACGTTTATCGATTGAGTATCTCCTCAGTGAACTTACGTTTAACAATTGGAAGGTAATGCAAACAACATGACTACTTTGTTTGTTTTCGGTTATTGACAGGTCCAACTTTGGCTAATCGAACAATGCTTGAAGTCTTTTTCAGACGAAAAGACTGACCCTTATGCTATTGCATTAGGATTGGTCGGCAAACAGTATTTTTTTTAAGGTTCTTGGTCACTCCCTTGGATCTTACAGCAGATAACCGAGCCACCTGGACAAAATTGACCAGTCGGATTACAGGAAAGTCAGAGTACATTCCAAGAAAGTTAGGTGTTGATCCTAATCAAAATAGACACTATAGACCAAAATCAACCAATTACAACCTGAAAGGTCCCTTAGAGTGAATGACGGAGGCAAAAATCGGAAACGTTAATTATATTTTTGACTTGAGGTCGCGATAGTCTTTGCAAAGTGCGGCAATGGTAGCGACTTTTAGATGACAAAATAAGGGCTACTGTCAATCTCCTGGGTGTTATATGTAAAGTTTCGAATCGACCAAGCGTTCACTTTTATCATTTAAATTTCGTGCTTTGAGTAACTAATTTTTTATGAGCTGCTGTTTGGCCCACAACCAACTTTCTTATGTTATTGGTCAAATCTGTCTAAGTGGCCCCGGTTACAGTATAGTCGTATCGTAACACCGATTGGTGGGTCATTATCGTTTTATATCATTATTTCTCGAACTTTTTAAAAAGTTTCTCACTGAAAAATTGACACTTGCGTTTACTGGGAAGAGAGAAAATAACAGTGGATAACAGTGGACTATTAACTTAATATTCCAATATGAGTTTAAAAACATTTTTCTGAATCTGTTTCTTTGCAAATTTTCATTGACTATGAAACATTTCTTTAAGATCCCATGACATAGTAACTTGTAAGAACTCGAAAAAATTCCAGAATAGTCGAAAAGTAATTAAATAATTTGTGCATAAGGATACAGATGAAAGGGATGTATATTTCGGCTGTTATTTTTTATCATGATGAAGTCTCAATTTCGGTGACAGTCATGATAGGGATCATGTGATTTTAAAATTAAGGATAAATATACCGATAATCTGGCTTTTTAAAAAAATTGTTCATTTGTTAATACTTTTAGTAACGTAAATTTTGTCAATGAACATGATAGTGTTAGTCGTGATAGATAATAGTTATATATAAATTTAATTTTTTTTTGCGTTCATGTGGACTCAATTCAAGTATGTAAACACGAAAAGAGAGCTAGACCATCCAGCTATCTTTGTCTCCCTCACGCATGGACATGGACGCATATGATAAATCATAGGTTAGATTAAATAGTATTCAGATTGTATGCCACATAAAGGGATGGTACGAGGCAAGTTGTTCTGAAGATCAAGGGGAGGAAATGAACGCTCTCTTCCCATGCGATAGTGCATCAAAGTTGGCAGGTTTTAGGCGTAATGTGGATGATACTGGAGAGTAACAAGTGTTGGCAAAGAGACCATAAATTACACAACGTGAGGTGAGCGATATAATCTTTAATTCATTTCCTTAATTCTTAAAAAGATAGTCAGCGTAGCTGGGATTGGGATCGCTTATTTTAAGGGGGGTGCTTTTTACAAATTTTGAGCCTTAGGAGGGGCGCTAATTCGAAGCGGGGTGCTTATTTGAAGCTGGGCGCTAATTCCAGCATTTACGGTAAATCTTTTTCACATAATTTTTCTAGGGGCACTTTTATACAAATGAACGGTACAAATAAGCAAATTAACGGAAACGAGAAAACTTAAGGTAGGATGGGACCTACAGAAAGGAGACCGTTGTGTAATTTATGGTGAATTATAAAAAAATATTTGCGGAGTAGGAGATAAATTATATTTGCATTTTGACGGTCTAAGTTAGACTTTGTTCAGATGACGGCCCTTAATGGCTTTACAGTGATATTAAAAGGAAGTAACGCTGAAATAGCTGATTAAATCTTGTTAAATTTAAGTAAAAATCACTTTTCTTCTTTTTCAACTTGCTGGCTGGCTAAGTATGTTCATCCTACATTGCTGGTAGAAAGCAATGACAAATAAAAAATTCCTGGCTGGGATTATGGTCCTCAATGAATTTGCCTGCTGGCAAAAGGGATCCTTTGGACTTTGTGTTGCTGGCCCTGAGGAGCGGCTATTCTTTTCCCACGAAAGTTAATTATTAACCATAAACCGCTTTAAAGGTGCCAGTTTGTTGTTCGGAAACGAAATGAACCTTATTTGAAAAATTGGTCGTTGAGCACTCCTGTTTAGCATATATTACCAAGTATACCTTCATGATCACTTGATGTAACTAAGAAGAATGGTTTGGTTCTGTTAAATGAAAGTCCTTGAAAACTTTAAGGTATTGTATCTTGAGAGCGGTCAATGTAAAACGCAGACTGCAGACTGCAGACCGTACCGGGGGTAAAATGCAGACTGAGGGTAAAATGCAGACTGCAGACTATAAGGGATAAAATGCAGACTGAGGATAAAATGAATATTTATAGTAAAAAACGAGTCATAAGCATAAAATAAAGAGTGTTTGAAAGACAATCCTGTATTACATCTGTCAACAACTCACATTATCATGACTGCAAGTCGCTGCACCTTTTGGGGACTGCTGTAAGAGTCCATCCATGGATAATGAAATCGTTGAAATCATCTGTGCTTTGTTTTTGCGCTTCCAGATGTATTGAAATGTTCAAAGTTTCTCAAACCAGTACATCGAGGGATATCGATCGATAAACCAACAATTATTACTCGGAATGCCTGAAGGGACATTCCATTTATAATCTGACCCCCCCCCCCCCCCCCCCCCCTATGAATGAGGTCCATCAGAATTCCACTGGTAGGAATCTTTTTCAAAGGCACCGAGAAAAAAGTGAAGGGGTAGGAAAGGTTTTTTCAGAGGGTTCCGACAAAAATTCAACCAGTAGGAATCTAATCATCCATAGGGGGGGTTCGGATTATAAATGGAATGTCCCGAAAGGTATCCGAGTAATAGGTTGTTCACCCTTTACCGCAAAAATCCGGAAATTTCGGTTGGAATGTAAATGGTAAGCCTATTTTTGGTCTTCCTAAACGAAAAATTTTCTGAGAAAACGGGATTTTTTGAAAGGTAGTCCAAAATTCCCAAACGGAATTTCCAATCGGAAAACGTGTTTATACATTGCATACTCCCATGAGTTTGCCTCCCTCCAGAGTCTCTCGGTAACCTTGAACGAACTTTGTAATGGTACACGTCATTTCCAACTAAATTTCCCATTCGGGAGTTTTTGCAGTACCATTTGAACAAAGCTAGCACCAACCGGTTTCTGATTGTAAATAGTAAACGACCGTAATCCCGGTTGCCTTTTTTCGGTGCAACGAAATGCACAAAGAATTTGATGTATTCCGAGCAATTAGGACACGGGAATTTCATTGGTTAAGCCATGTGTGATAACCCCTAGGGAGAAGTTGTTATTGAAAATAACATCTTCCAGAAGCAAAACAAACGAACTCTTGAACTAAAGATAACCATAACTTAACGTACACGAAAGCGAATGAAAGGATCCTACTAAGAAATTTTTACATCTCATCTCATGTTTCAGGCGTGTCAAAATAAATTGAGTTATTGGGTAATTACTCTCGGTGACTTTGTTCAGTGCAGCAAAATGGACATGAGTAGCGGGGTGGTGATTTCATTGCCTAAAAGCAACTCACTTAACGAAACTATACTTTTTCCTACAACAACAAGGATTCAAACAGCTTCAATTCTTACAGAGTTCGATGAAAATCCGGATTTCTAACATGCGGTAGGGCAAAAAAGCGGATGTGTTGTGTTGGGGTTTCAGTGTCAAAGTACAAACGGGTACGAACACTCTTTATTTTATCCATATAACTCGTTTTTCAATTATTTTATTTTACCCGCAGTCTGCATTTTACCCTTGGTCTGCAGTCAGCAGTCTGCATTTTAGCCCCGATCTGCAGTCTGCAACAAAGTAAAAAATTCGCTAAAACTTCTTTATTTTGCATTCCGCAAATTTTTTTTTTCACAAAGATGAGTTTTAATACAATAGTCAGCGGTTTCTTTACATATGATAGGCTTTAAATAGCAACGAAACCTCAACGAAATCTTCTTCGGCTATGGCTGTAGGTAGTTGGCCGATCAGTTGGCCGTAGTTCGTTGCTGGGAGTTGCTGGGGGTGCTCAGTCTCGCGGGCTCAGAAAACTTGGTAATATTGCGGAAAAAATTCATGGGACTGTTCATGCTTTAACATCGTTGGCCATCCGTGACATCAGACTGCGAGCAGTCTCTTTCTTTTCCTAACTTCCGTGTAGAGCGTAGCGCGTCGCGTAGCGCGAGATTTTGTCAGCGCTTTTCCTCGCGTGATCTGAGGAAACACAGCGGTCAAACGTCTACGCATGCCCAAATGGATATTTTTGTGGCAGCCGCGCGCCAATTTCCCGCGCAAAATTTTAAAGGAAAACATTGGAAACAACCGGTGTAACGCAAAATTTACGAAACAAAATTGAAACGTTCATAGAAATCTGTAAAAGGAACAAGAGAACGTAAAAGGAAAACTTAAGACTTTCCAGACACAAAGATTATTAAATTACCGGCATTCTGTTGATTTACCATTTTGTTTTGAGCTTCACCAAAAAAGTTATTCCTCCACAAAAACGGCGTCATGCTGCGAGCTGACAGTGCAGTATATTTTTATTTGTGTTCGTGACACCGGAAGCTGACGGCAAAGCGGTGTGTAAACGAAGGGAAAACTCGTAAATCGGCTTAGCTCAGACGAGCTGACAAAACATTGGCAAGGGCTCGAGGGATTCCGTCGGGATTGTGGATTTGTTTGCGGCACAGAAATGAAATCCATCGAAACAACAAACCATGTTCGTGTCCTTCATACCTATCCCTGAACGGTTTTACCAGGTATTCGAAAAGGATGGAAAAAAAACTTACCAGATTACAGACCTGGAATAAACTGGTATTGTAAATACGAACTTGAGGCCGACAAAAGCTTTATAGATCACGTTAAATACACTCCACGGAAAAGAAAGGACTCCAACAAACAGAAGGCTGAGAAGGTAGAATACTTTTTAACTCTGACATTTCACGGATTATTTCTGTTACCCCTTTGTACAAGTTAAAACATAAGCAAATATATCCCTGGTGAAAATCTTTGAAGGATCTTTGAAGATCCTTAAAGACTCCTCAAAGATCTTTTTGAGGATCTTTCTGAGGATCTTTTCTCAAATCCTCAAGGATCCTACCTAGGATCCTTAAAGATCCTTAAAGATCTTAGCTTTTCTTGCCAAGATCCTCGAAGATCCTTGCCAAGATCTTCAAGGATCCTTGAGGATCTTCGAAGATCCTTGAGGATCTTAAAAGATCCTGTCCAAGATCATGTTCAAGATCCTCAAGGATTTTTAAAGATCCTTACCAAGATCTTTGAAGATCATCACAGATCCTTTAGGATTTTGAAGGAACCAACCAAAGATCCTTGGGGATCTTCAAAAACCATATCCAAGATCCTTAAGGATCTTCAAAGATCTGGTGCAAGATCCTTGAGGATCTTCAAAAACCTTTGCCTTAAGATCATGTGCAAGATCCTTGAGGATGTTTATATATAAATTTCATTTAGGACATTACAGGTACATAGGCAAGATTATTAATTTTATTGTGCTCGTTCTCACGCTGGAATGCGCTTAGTGGACTACAGTTTGATGTACAAAATTCCTTTATTTAAACACCTGGAGAAAGGAGCTTTCTTTCTGTTAAAGAGAAAGTTCAATACATAAAATGCTTCATTTGTCTGTAAACTATTTATGTTATAATGCTAAGTATGATTGAAGTAAAATAACAACGATGGATCATGGGAAATCAATACCCCACTTTATTTGCTAGCATTCTTTATTGAACTGAAGGAAAAACAGCCACAAACTACAATTCTCACTTGAGTAAGATGCAAGTGAAGTTTGGTAAGGCTTATCACCCTGGCTTGTTATCAAAAAATGTGCACTAACTCCTGGATGGGTCAAAGGGATGGGAAGAATACAATAAAAATCTAACAAACCTGAACAAATGATGCATTGACTATTGTTTTTCAGACTTGATGTGGATCAAGTTGCCTTTGAAAACATTATTTTAACATTGAAACTCTGTGACAACTTTGCTCACATCTTATTCAACTGACAATCATAGTAGCTTCTGAAGTTATTTGGTCACATGGTTATCCATTATAAATTAAAAGTCTAGCTGCATACAGTAAACCAATTGCTTAAAATTACCTATAATATGACTTGATTGTATATTAATAATCATAGAAACAATAGAGAAAAAAATATAGATACTCATACAGTTTTTATCAAGTACTCATTAATATCAAAGATATGGCTGGGAATATTCAAAATATTTTCAGCCATTTTTATTGAGAAAATGTTTCTTAAAAATAAGACAAAAACCTTAAATTGCAGCCTAGAGAAACAGCAAAAGAGAAACATTACAAGTACAAGCACATGTACATACTACAACAATAACGTTTGATTTTACCTAACACATTTGTATTTATTTCATTTTATCTATCTTTTCATTACTAATTTTTTTCTTCACTCAGTATTTGGTGCTATTGTCGGTTGAAGCTGCTTTTTTAGAACTGTTTCTGAATATTTTGCAGTTATGCATCCTGAAAGAAAAACAAAACCATAAGGGCAAATTACTCAATATTGATTATCATGAATTCCACATGTACTCGCAAGTCATGCCGTGGAAGTGGAAATAAATGTGCATCACCCAACCTTTAATTTGAAAATTGCTATGAACCTCAGACACGTAGCATTTACAGAGAATCGAAGGGATTCTTTGCCAATCATATAATTTGCAACAACCACTCCTTTGACGTAAACCTTATTAAGTAATCTCATTAAAGATTTACCTATTTTTTACCGGATTATAGCAAGCAAGGCGAATTATAATCCTTGCCTGTACATGTCAAATTATTTTGGGACTTGAAGTTTGAAAAGTTCGAATTTCGGCTAACTCAATGTTGTACGTAATTAAAATCTTTTCGGAATAAAACGTTTTTTTCCAGTATTTCCATATAATTTTAAATGTGAATGCTTCATTGTCACGCAAATTAAACACAAAGAATCTTAACCCCGATAGATTTGAATTGGTTGAGTTAGCCGAATTAGTCTATCGTCATTTTTAAGGACAATAAGTCATCAACTCAAATATTATCTGCTTATAATTAGCGCCTACCTTTGTACTTGGATTGCTGTACGCATTTCCTCGTTTTGAATCAGTATTTATAGGGTAAAACAATCATGAATCATAAGATTTATGCTCGTTGATACAAACTTAAATAAAACCGCCGAACGACAGGTCTCAAAAACCACTGAGCATGCTCACTTATTTCCCGCCATCAATGTTTCAAAATGGCGGACGACAAATGAGATTTCCCCACGTACTTTAACCTCTCACCAGGCCGCTCGTACATTTGTTCAAATTTTAATAATCGGTTGAGTTGCGCCTTCGACGTTTCTAGTTTACCTCTGTACGAAGTTTAGAGAGATC
>NC_090890.1:715715-740715 GCF_036669925.1 Montipora capricornis
GGTAATCTGTTACTGATATTTCCGACAATCAATGGATTACATCAGAATAAAAGTTTTCTTTTTAATTGATTCGTATACAGCGTGATTATTTTTATGTTCAAAGTTTGGTGCCTTAACGATGCTTGAGGGTACATGTACGTAATACCTCATAGGATCTTTAGGGATTTTATACACTTCAGTCCTATAAAGGTCCTTATAAGATCCTTATCCTTGAAGGATCAAGATCACTCTAGAGATCCTTTTTAATTAGATCCTTGAAAGATCCTCATAGGATCTTGAAAGATCCTCATAGGATCTTTCAAGGATCCTAACAGAGATCCTTTCAAGATCACTTAAAGGTTCCTTTTAAGATCTGTGAAGGATCCTCATAGGATCTTTCAAGGATCCTAATAAAGTTTCTTTTGAAGATTACTATAAGGATCCTCAAAAGATCCTAGTATGATCTTTAAGGATCCTGTCAAAGATTTTATTAAGATCCTTTCAAGGATCCTTTTAAGATCCTTGTAAGATCCTCAGTCACACTTTGAGGATCTTCAAGGATCCTTTTGAGGATCTTTCCAAGATTTTGTGTGAGGATCTTGGTAAGATCTTTGCAAGATCCTGATAATTTGCTCAAGGATCTTGATGAAGTATCCCAAGAGTCCTCAATGTTAGAAAATCTTTGAAGATCCTGTAAAGATCCTTCAAGGATCCTGTGAAGATCTTCATCTTTAAAGATCTTTGTCAGGTCTTTGAAGATCTTTGAAGATCTTTAAAGATCCTTTAAGGATTTTCACCAGGGATAAATAACGAGGAAAATGTCACTTACTGGATGCAGAGGGCCCACGAGATGAGGAACAGTGTCGTGAAAATACTGATCAATAGAGGCAAGTCTAGTTGTGTATATATTTATTTCTAACTGTGATATTCAATCGATCTTATTTGCTTACATTTCATTCACATGTTTAATCAAAAGTAAATCATAAGAACAATTAAATCGCTTTAATTTTTCAAGGCTCTTGCAAACTCTTTCCTTTACATATTTCATTTTTTCCAAATCAATGAAGCCAGTAATAATTATGTTAGTGGCCAGATTAAATCAAACCAAGGCATGTTAGATATGTAGTAAGGAAAAGAGAAGGAAAACAGGTATTTTGTCCTCCTGCTTATTTACTACTTCTAGCAAAAGTCAGAGTGTAAAACTGGAACTGCTTTTTGTTATAATTTATTATCATTATTTTAGAGCCTTTAATTGGAGAATTAATTGAAAGATTTCAGATGGCACTTGGTAGTCATCATAAAAATAGTAGTTTGCCCTTGTAGGAAGTGACTGCCATGAGGAAGTTTACTTCAAGTACCTGGATTGTTTAATGCTGTCTTTAAAACAATACTTCGGGAAGACTCCAGACTGTCAGAAGACAGAAGATACCTCCAAGAACAAAGAACAGTTGCCCTCCTTCACATAATAGCATATTTCAGGTGTGCACGAACATGAATTAATTGCCAACGAGTCAGGCCTTCTGAAGACAGAAGGCCTGGCGAGGCGGCAGCTTATAGAGCCGCGAGAAGATTTTTAGGCGGACGAAATCTCAGAAGCGCTTCAAATTTGAGTGTAATGTAGACCAAAAGCTGTAATGTAGACCAAAACGATGAAATGTTGACCGTAGCGACAACCAATGAGAGTGCCGCACGAGTACGCCGTGTGATGTTTGCAGCCGCCAGGCGCCAGATCACGCAAGCTTGGCTCGTTGGCACTTTAGCGACAGCTATAACTAGTTTAAACCAATAAAAGAGTACATCTGAAATAAATTTTTATTTTTGCATAGATCACAGATGACATGTCCTCTGCAAAAAGACTTGGGTCTATACATGCACCAGCATGGACTTTCAAGAGCTGGCCTAAACAATGGCCCCATCTTTGGTTTCTCAGTTTCACCAAGAACTATTGACAGGCACAACAGGAACTTACGGGAGCAGCATTCGGACTCACATGTTAGGAAAGTGTATTCAATTACATTATAAAATAATGTTAAGTGATGAATACAGAGCTAAAATAAGATTACTGTTTTCAAGATAGACAATTTAAGGTTTATTGCTCAAGGGAATTTGACTGTAATCTATGGAATATTAAAATACATTACTTTTGTTTGCTTGTCAGTTTAAACTTCATTAGTTCAACATACACATTGTGTAATTTTCAGTTTGTCAATGGATTATTCATTTTCTTTTGTTAGGAAGGTACATCTATGGTGTTACTCCTGGATGATTTCCATAACATCCAGACAGTTCGCATACCAGATAATCTAAAGTTGTCAAAAGCGACGCATATGCAAAGGAAGGGACACTTTAATGTAAAGGTGGTATCGCAAAAAGTCATCTGTAAGAAATTTTCACCAAAGGTCTTAAAAACCATCACAAGTAATTTTTTAGTCCTCTTACTGCACAATGCCAACAACTGAGGGCATACGATAAACAGAAGCAAATCAAACAGTTCAGGTGTAGTATGAATAATAATATATTTATTTCATTTCTTGAGCCCTTCATTTTAATCATACCTGTAGTGAGTCTAAAATTAAGAGACTTTTCAATAATAATAATAATAATAATACTACTACTACTACTACTACTACTAATAATAATAATAATAATAATAATAACATAACAACAACAACAAAAGAATAATAATAATCTTGAAAATAATAGTAATAATTCCTTTGTTTGCTATACAATCTGCTGCCTTGTGCTGTATTGGTCATTTTTGGGAATGAGAAGGTTACACAAATTTAACAATTGTGGAGCATAATACAGAGAACAGTGCAGATGTACATTTCATTCAGTATCTTGAAATCCAGAAATCTGGTAATAAATTAGCATGTTCACTGTAATGTGCTACATTGCATCCTATTTTATCCCTGAAAGCAGTTCCACATGACCATCTGGTTTGTTGCTCAAGATGGAAAACTGTTTGTCCTGACAGTCACTTCCATTTTCCTCATGGTTCCATGGTTGCTAGGTCTGACATAATATCAGGAAGAGAAGCTAAGCAGTTCTGGTAAAAAGTAAACAAGAAATGTCATTACAACACAACTTATGTTCTCTTACATTTGTAATATTTCTGTGACTGTAGTGTACAGAACGAATTTCAAAAGAAGATAAATTAACATTACTTAAAACTTCTTACAAAAGGAAGAACGGCGAAGTTCTTGTGTTGAACAGATAAGCGAACATCTCTGGAAATAACAGGTCCTTCAAAACAAAAAACAATACAACTACACAGAAGCATTACACTTAAACAAAATAAAAAACGATAGTTCGAAAGAACTTTTCATTACTTAAAATGAAAAAAATAGGAGAGCATTCAGTATTTCTGTTGCAAAATATATTAATTTATAACTGAAAACATGCTTACGCACTTAAATCAAGAATTGTACGTAAGCTTGAAGGATGATATGAATGATGTAATATTTACACAGATCACAACAAGAACACGGCATTCCACCTTTCTTTACGTGTAACTTACAATGATTTCCAATGCTGTGCCTTCTCGTACATGAGTGCCTTAGTATAATTTATATAGAGCTTGCTAAATCGAATACATCGTACGATCAGCTGTTATTGCTTTAGTTTTCAGTACTGTTTGACATCACTTCTTCATGTGGCTACTCTATGTCTCAATAAAAAAATATGTACAGACTTACTCGCTTGTGTGGTCGTTTTTAACTCCTGTGAGGCGACTTGAGTGTCACACCTTCTGCCCACAAGTTCGCACCGCCATTTTGGCAGCCTTTTCGCCACTCCAACGCTCGCACATCCGCAGACGTTTGACCGCTCTGTTACTGCAGTCTTCGGACAGTCTTCGCAGTCTACTGCAGTCCACCGTAGCCTGCGTAGCATGGCGGTTTTGGTGAGGTTTTGGTGAGGTTTTGGTTGCTAAGTAATAAAGGCGGGCGAGGGCAGAAAAACCGCGAGGAGATTTGGGCACGACCGCCAGAAAAGAGATTTTATGAACACCGCGGCAAAACGTTTGCGCATGCGTGATCTTTCGCATTTCCGGTTTACGTTT
This sequence comes from Montipora capricornis, assembly GCF_036669925.1. Lineage (NCBI taxonomy): Eukaryota > Metazoa > Cnidaria > Anthozoa > Scleractinia > Acroporidae > Montipora > Montipora capricornis. The sequence continues at coordinate 719,758 of NC_090890.1, forward strand.
CCGGGACTATCATTGGCTCTCGTGAGAAGAGCACTCTCGAGAGAACAGGAGAATGGCTGCCGTTTGAGAATCGGTACCTTGTTGGTTTACGTTCTTTTTAGAGCGATCAAGGCTAGTTTGAACGCCAGTTTGTGGTGGAATGTATTCTTTGAGAACGTCTATGTTGTGTAAAACGTTTGCAAGTCCAATCCAACTAGTATCCTCGGAAAACTTGCTCCTGGAAAATTTTATTTCGTGGGAAAAGAGCTGCGAAACAGGTAAGTTTTTTACGCAATTTTTAATGTAGAAAGTTAGTTGCCATCGGGTAGAAAAAGTTACTGTAATGTGCAGAAAGAAGGATTCCCAAGGTTTCAGTTCATGTGTGAATTGGCTTGTGGCAGGGAAATGGCAATATTGTGCAACGTGAAGGTTATTTTTTTCTGCGTTACTCCTTACGATCGGCAACTCTACATAACATGAATGATCAATGATTCGATCAGATGTGAATTTGATTTTGAGTGTGACTGTGTCATTGGGAACGTAACCCTAGCATCAAATATTTTAAATAGCTGCTTTTAGGGTAATTATATTCTCTTTTCTTGTTAATATATCTTTAAGTTATTATACTTCTTAGCAGTCACAACCCCGGGGTCACAACTCACCGATCCATGTCGACGTCAAATTCATTATTTTGTCCGTTAAAATAGTTACCAAGTTATGGATTTGCAATTAATTTGTGTTTAAGGCACGTTTTTGACCCTGCCACAATCCATGTTTTAGTTAAAATAATGTTTGGAAGAACTGAAGTGTGGGTACATTACTAGACCTATATATAGATATCTATAGATTCAGATTCGTGACTCTTTGCGTGTAACAAATCATTTTTTTATTAGACTATTGTTTTGTGGAAGCATTAATGATGTAATTTGGTTTTAGGGGACTATGTGTGTTGTCGGATCAAGTTAATCTGTTTTGAGTCATGTGATGGTTGACAGTGGATAGTTGTTCCTGAAATGAAGAATTACATTATTACCATGGACGTTTTTGGTTACACCCCACACGTTGTTCTTTTCTTAGATGACAAAATTTATTAATATTACGTGATTTGGAGCTGCAGCTAGAAACAGTGACAATCCCATGCATAAGGTCTCATTGGGTTTGATAGCAGTAAAATATTTTAGAAAAAAGTTTATTAAAGCTTTTATCATAACTTCTTGTCTTGGGTCCTGCTGGACTTCAAATAATTTTATGCTCTACGATTTTGAGCAAAGGACTTGTCAATCAACCTGTTATAATATTTACAATAATTAATTTCTACTTCATATCTTATGTCTCTTACATAGTTAGTTTTAAGTTTTTATTTCCTGTAGTGCATCTTTATTATAGTTAGCACACAACCCCACAATCATGTATTATTTCTTTAATATTGGTTGTGTTTAAATAAAGGATACTGTTGTCTTGTCAGCCTCAGTTGTATTTGCATTAGATTCTGAATGTTACGTTTAAAGGCAAACCATTAAAAAGTGTACACAATTTAAAGGAGCCCAGGAAAAAATATTCAAACTATTCATGGATTTGAAGTTCTGGAAGCAGGCAAACCTTGAAGAGTTCATGTGACCATATTTGGAATACACAGCATTTCTGTTTGGGACTGTTCAAGTCCACAAGATTCCTTTTCTTTACATTGAGAAGTACTGTAAGAGCTGTCAGGTTACTCAGATGGAAATTTGACAGACCTCAGCTGTACAGCTCATTAGTGGAACACAATATTATAAAGTGCTATTATTACTTTGATTTTCTTATTCTTTAGTTGAACCAAATAACCTCCACCATTACTATAACTGCTCAAAAGTATCAAAGTTGAAGCTGGTGGCTCAAGGAGTAAACTGTGCAAAAAAGTTAGGTTAAAAAGACTATAATGGTATTTAAATATTATTTTAGAACAATGTTGCTTTTAGCATTAAATCAATGGGAACCCAAACATAAGGATGCAATTTGCTCAGGAGGGGTCTTCCCTATAAAAATGACAGGGTACTTGGAAATTTTTTTAAAACAACCCTTGAATGTAGCAGAGTCTTGTTTAGTGGACGTAGCCGAACTAAATCTTAACCCCTACAAAGGAACCAGTTCTAAAGTGACAAATGACTGGTATTTTATAATTCAGAAGTAAACGTTATTTGCTGGCGTACCAAATTCTGCTATGTACAGTTTCAGACATTGATCAAAGCATTGCAAGCACTACAAATCCACAAATTTTGCCCCAAAAAGGTACAACAAAAACTCCTGTCATTTTTGTAAGGGAGTCCCCTTGGGGCAGTTTGTTTACTTCACCAGTGACCACTTACTGTATTCAACTTAATTTATTCATCCTTGTGAATGGTAGGAAAGATTACTATTATTAAAAGCAATCGCTAAAATTCAGCACACCTGTTATATCTAAAATATTATTATTAGTTAAAGTATTTTGTCCATATGGAAAGGTAACAGGAATTATTTCTGTAAAGTCTTTTCCAGAAAAATGCATTGTGGGATATTATGCCCCTTTCAAATGTAGGTTAGTATGCTCTTGTTCAACATGCTTGAAGAATTATTACTACAGAAATATGAAGTTATGAGTTTTTTTAAAAGTTAAATCTGATGGAAGGGCGGATTAAAAATTTATTGAAGCAGCTGAGATGCTACCCGAGTCCACAAAGAGAGGTTCAATAATTTATTGTACTGGAAGTATTTATTAGGCCAAGTTGAAATTTCTGAAAAGTTTTGTAGGATGGCACTGAATCCCCTTCAACAAGTTTTCTTATCTTTCAAGATACATTATTTGATATCCTCCTTTTATATCCTCCTGCTGTTTTTTTATCTTCCAGCAATTAAAAATAATAATTCCTTTTTATTGCTGGAAGATAAAATCAATAATTATTCTTGATTGATTGTCCTTGTTGTTGTCACATTAACCCACTACAATGTGATGAAAGTGTGTTGCTAGCTGTAGTAATTTTTTTTACAGTAAAATCCTCCCTGCTAGTAGAAATTTAAGTCTTTGGAACAGCAATTGGAAATGGCTGCGAACTTTTTGGAGACCTTCACCACTGCTGTGTTGCTGCTTTAAGTTCTTGTGTAGTCTTAAAATTGGCGAGCGAGTAAATTGCAAGATCTAAAAAAAATTATAAAAAATAGACATATTTTAGTGATGAGTTTGTTTGTATCCAGAGACTGAAAATTGGATGTCCAAAAAGCATCTCCCCCCACTAAATGAAAAATGGAGTAGGTTCATTTTTAGTGAAATTTTTCAAAATCTCGGTGTCATAGGATTCCTGGACACCCCTCTACCTGAATCCTCAATGTGGAGACAACATTGGAGTACTACTGAATTTCAATAGCCACTTGTGAAAATAACAAAAATTTTTGACAAAATTATTGGTACAATTTTATGGGTTTGGTCTTAAAAAAAATTAGTTTGTCAAGTGGCATAAAGTACTTGTTTTGCAGTCTATAAAGTTATTATTTTTCCTTAAATTCGTTTGGCAATTAATTTTTCAAAATAATATTTCCCAGCTTCCGTGACTTCCTTTTTTCTTTCCAAAATATACCAATTTTAGACTGAACCGCCTGAGGTAGCATTTTGCTACCTGCACCCCAACAATGAATTTTAGTGAAGTAATTGTCCGCACTGTACTGTATTCAAGAAGAGTAAAATAAAAATGTGAGGTACATTAAATGCAAATGACACTCCAAAATAGTATGAGGTAATTTTATAAGTACCTTTTGAAGAAGAACCGAGCACCTGTTGTTGCTCCTCCGTATTTCGTTCCAATGGAGACGGCAAACTGTTGAACCCACTTGGAGTTCGGCAGCTCTGGCTAAATCTTCTGACAAAAAATATTTTTGCCAGCACATTTACGGCTGCTTTTGTTGGCTTTCCCACACTTTTTTGCGGGTGAGCCGCACAACCAAACCAACGCAACAAGGAGAACTACGAAAAAAAAAATTGCTCTTGTCGAGCGCGAACGCGCCCGAAATTCTCTCATATTTCGTTGCTGGTGCAAACACCAAACCCCTTGGTGCAAGCGCTTGAAACTGAAATGAAAAATAAACTTTTCAACGAGACAAACCTTTCTCCCACTTTCTTATGCTAACTCTTACTTTTTGTTTTCAAACTTCACAGTACGGGATTTTATTTCGTTTACATTGGATTTAAATACGTTACCAGAAATGCGTATTGACCGGAAGCTTAAATTTGTACTCATGCGCAGTGCGTTTTACCGCGGTGGTAATTTTACGTCCTCTTTTTGCACCATGCGGGCGGCAGAAAGGTTAGTCCACCGTGACATTTTCAACAGGAATGATAACAACACGCGTTTTTTGTCGGTTCGATGGGTGCGATGGTTGAATGGTACGCTATCGCTTTCCCAAGTAGAAGATGAATTTTCGCTGTTTTCCGTCAAACCCTAAACAAACTTTCACGGTAAGTCATAAAACTCTGATTTACAACCTTGGCATAAGCCTTGTGTTTCGTCGTCGCTCTGTCTTTTCGAAAGTAAAACCTGGTTCCCTCTTGTGCGATAAGCACAAGCATAAGCATTTCAAAAATCGTGTGGGAACGGGCGTAAAATGAGCACAAACACAAGCACAAGAAAAAAAGCTTGTACTTGCTATCACCTCACGCTTTTGGTTATTTCAAGCGGGAACTGGCGTGAGTTAAGCACAAGCACAGGCGCGACGATTCGCACACCATCTTGATTCTTACTTGATCTCCTCCGACGTTGTTACGCTTGCGTATGCCAAATTTTCCTCGGTTTGTTTCACTACATGTGAACGTCGGTAAGCTCATCCTTGTGCTTACGGGCTTTACCATTGATTGTCGACAAAGCGTGTTTTATTTTTAGTTGAGATGGCATTGCTCAAATATTCTCCAAACGTAGTATATAATTTCTCTAAAAACACTGCATAGCTTATTATTAGTTATTTTTATTTCATTTTCTCGAGCACATTGTTACTTCTAGGATATACTTGTGGTATAGTGGAAAGTTTGATTTTCTATTCATCTGTTTGTATGTGCTGTAATTGGGGCGTGAGGCGGTTTGCTCAGCTGTTTGCTCATGTGTGCGCCACGAGGATAAAAATTAAACATGTTTGATTGCCCTGAGCGAACCGCCTCAGCTCGCAAGTCAGTTTGCTCAGCTCTTTCCTCACCTTGTGCGACGGGCTTAAGATAGATGGGAATTTCCGATAGACTGGTTGATTCTCAGCTATTTTAGTTACCAGTTAGTTACTATATTCGGGGGTGGATCTCAGTTATTCATTATTCCTTATTCATTATTCATTTGCTTCATTATCCATTATTCCTTACATTCTTTCCAAGTTATTCAATCAATCAATCCAATTTTGATCTGGGTTTATCCCTGTAAACGAGGGTGGCCAGATTTACCTCACTTTGTCAGCAATCTTTCTAACTCCCACTCTCCATGTCGCTCGATTCATGGCGTCCTTTTTCTCCAAACCAACGCTCTTGCTCTCCTTCTCCACTTGTGTCTTCCATGTCTTCTTTGGTCGTCCTCGCTTCCTCTTGCCCTTCACTACAAACTCCAACGCTTTTCTCAGAACATGCGCATCATCCCTCCTCAACACATGCCTGTTCCATCTCACTCCATTTGCCTTTGCCATCTGAACCACTGTTTCCTTCAATCCCAACATCTCCATCAGGTCCTCTGTCCTCTTTTTCTCCATCAGTTTTGCACCACCCATTGCTCTCTCATTATTCGTTATTGAAATTCGAATGTTCGAACACTAAAATAATTAATATTTCTTACTCATTTTCTTTTTTAATCCGTTTTTCATTATTCATAATTCCACTTCCACACATTAATTCCCCAGGGCTATTTCCACATCACTGAACAACAACGGAACAAAAGAAGTTGTTGTTTCAACAAGCAGTTGTGGGTTCTAGTTGGCATATTAATAAAAGTGGGTGATGTCATGAGAAATGTCACTATTATAGTTATCTGTCCAGCTGTATAAAATCTACTGACAAATTTGCATGTGCATTCAACTTTTGATAAAAACGATTTCGGGATTTCTTCAGTCCAGTTTTTGACCCATGTTTTTCGAACATTTAATATTTCCATGCCGTCATTTTAAACTGCATCTGACAGCAGATGTCTGCAGGCACTATGATGCAAATCTGGTATGTCATGGTTCTATGATACAGGGTCCGAAATTGTGCCTTCCTGGTCGCCAATGCGACTAAAAATTGAGTAGTGGCGAGCAGAATTTCACAGTTGGTCGCCAGTGGGCGACCTACTATTAAGTTCAGAGCCGTTTGCCAACAAGTGTCTTACTTTTTATCCTGCCGATGTTTTTGAAATAAAAATGAAAGGAGTTTTCCCGTTAACTACCTCCATAGGTCTCCATAACGTCGCAAGCCGTCACGTTTTTTTGCGGTTTCTCATAAAATACATATTGCAAGCGAAAAAACTGCGACTCAGTATAGAGATTTGAGGGACTGGTGCAAGGAATGTAGCACAGTAATAAAATGGCGGCTCGTGTGCGACAGAACGTGACTGGTGTTTCTGTGGCTGAAATTTTCAACAAATGGGCAGATGGACTTCTTCATTACATTCCAGGTCAGGTACATTTTCTCTCAAAAGCAAAAAATAATGCTTGAGACATACACAAGGCCGCGCGGTCGTTGCTTTCTAGTCTCCGTAAAGAAGTTCAAAACGTACATTTTCAGGAGAAAATTTTTGGCGACCACAATTTGCCATCTGGCGACTGAAAATTTTTATCAGTAGAGATTTGAGGGACTGGTGCGAGGAATGTAGCACAGTAATAATATGGCGGCTCGTGTGCACCAGAACGTGACTGGTGTTTCCGTGGCTGAAATTTTCAACAAATGGGCAGATGGACTTCTTCATTACATTCCAGGTCGGGTACATTTTCTCTCAAAAGCAAAAAATAATGCTTGAGACATACACAAGGCCGCGCGGTCGTTGCTTTCTAGTCTCCGTAAAGAAGTTCAAAACGTACATTTTCAGGAGAAAATTTTTGGCGACCACAATTTGCCATCTGGCGACTGAAAATTTTCATCAGTAGAGATTTGAGGGACTGGTGCGAGGAATGTAGCACAGTAATAATATGGCGGCTCGTGTGCAACAGAACGTGACTGGTGTTTCCGTGGCTGAAATTTTCAACAAATGGGCAGATGGACTTCTTCATTACATTCCAGGTCGGGTACATTTTCTCTCAAAAGCAAAAAATAATGCTTGAGACATACACAAGGCTGCGCAGTCGTTGCTTTCTAGTCTCCGTAAAGAAGTTCAAAACGTACATTTTCAGGAGAAAATTTTTGGCGACCACAATTTGCCATCTGGCGACTGAAAATTTTTATCCAGTCGCCAGTTGTTGCCCACATAAAAAAGTTATTTTTGGACCCTGTGATAATGACATTTTTTCGATCAGGCGTGATACAGTGTATAGTTAAGCCATTGCCACAAGTGCTCAGTGGCTCAAGACCAAGTGGGCAACCTTTCACGGCAGGATCAACTTTGCTTTTGAAAAAAAAAAAGCTACCTGTGAATAGGCAGCGCATCAGAAGAACTTTTACATTGAAATTTGCTCTTTGTGGCAAACTTTGTTTTTGGGAAGCAATTAGTCTCCAAACATCGTGCTAACAGAAAGGTTGATGGGATATTCATAAATCTTGTTTCGACTGTTCATTTCAGAGAGCCGCCCCAAAATGAATGTTGCTTTCGATCACACTCAGACTTTCTGTTGAGACGTGTTCTACACAGAGATCAGTATCATTAAAAAAATAAATGGGTACAAGTAACTTTCAATCTGGATAGCAAAAGCACTACCCACATGTACACCGTGCGTGCCTATTTTTAATAATAGATTTAGGAAAACAAACATCAAAGTTGATTATATTTGACTGCACTTTGAGACTTTGTTATTGTGTTATTATTTTTGGAAGGGAAAAAGATCTTCATACTCAATTACATCAATCAATTTGAAATAAGAATTTTTTATGCAAAATATTGGATTGTAAAGTGATGCTCTGTCATGAGAAATATTTTAAAATGTGATGAAAACAATGAGGACTCAATTAGAACTTCGCTTGTGCTGTACATGGCTAATTAGGCGAGTCAGTTTTTCAACTTAAATAAAATATTGTAAACACAGAGATGAATCATTTTATTTTTGAGGGGGAGGGGGGGGGGATCGGAGGTTGGGCAATTACCCAAAAAAATAATTCCTGCACAGCAAAAGTAGAGAAGAATTCATGCACATGGGGCCAAGGGGGAAAAATCAAGCAAGGCTTTCTACTCATAGGATCCTATTAGACCAAATGAAAAACTAATCTGTAATTTTTGTCATAATTAAATTTCAACTGTCAAAAATGCTGTGTAATTATTTGTATTATAATTCACCTCTTTGTGTTTCATATCATAAAAAGATCCAGGCTTTTTTAAAAGGGTTGAAATTCATTTGATTTTGTAACCCAACATGTAACACTGAATAGACTAAATGCAACTTGTATCAGCCTGGAGAGAAAGTAGTGCTTGAGCTACACGTATCACTTTTTGTTCCCTTCAAAAATATATACATGTCCATCCCATATTAACTATGTATTTACAACGAAGAACAGACAACACTAACAAAATTGTGAGGTACTTCGTCATAGTCACCATGACTCGTCTCGGATATACAGTGTATGTACTGGGACTGTTAATGTTATGCTCTCTATTTAAAAGCAGACTCCTTTAAAATCTTAAATGGGTTTTGGATTATGGAGGTGTCTTAACATTCAAGATCTCTGCAGTCACATATTGAATATTGGAGGGCTCTTACTTTTGAATTTGTTTATAAGCACAATCCTGACACATAAAAACATGGAAGTTAAGGTTGATGCTTTCTGTGCTCATTTGGCCAATAGAAGAGTGTGTCACTGAGTGTTTTGTTGTTTCCATTTCATTTACTTAAAGTCGTCATGCATTCTGATCACGAATAATTTTGCTAATTTCAACTGAATTTCATCATTATTGTTCACTAGGGAAAAATTGGTCACAGTGTATGAACAATAACGAATGAAATTCCAGAACAGAGGTAGTCTTTATTAAGTTTCCTGTAAAATCTGTCATGGAAATGGAGAAAAAATGGAAGTTTATCAAAACGAAGATAAATGCAAGGTGTCACGCTAACTGGTTTGCCAATTGGGAAGATTAAGGAAAGATTGTTCACAAATTTTAAGCTTTGATTTATCTTCCATTTTAGTATTTTAGTAAGTTACAGTACTGTACCTGTTATGAATAAAGAAGATCAATCAGTGCTCCACAATTTTGTGTCTGTGCTTCGATTGTCATTTCCACGTTTCTACTTTTTGTGGCCAGCAGAGCAATTTTAATTAATTCGCAATATTTCATTCTTGTTGAGTATCCAATCTGGAGCAGCAGATTGTATTTTGTTGTGTCTCATTGGATAATGTGAAGTTGGTCACGCTATCGCCTGTCTGTAATCCTTCATTGAGCTGGTCCAAAAGGTTGTAGATGGTTAAAGGGTGGACTCGTGATGAAAAAAAAGTATTTATACGTTGTCGTTTCATGGTGCACAGCACGGACTATCCTAATTATCTTGAAGACAGCAGCACTGTTTATATGAAAAATACATTAAAAAGAAATGACTATATTTTGAAAGAAGGTCCATTCTACGGTGTCACATGCTTTCTCCAAATCTAAACAGAGAAGAGAAGCAGTCCTGGAAGATTTTCTTCTGCAGTGTAATAAGTCAGTTAATTAGGTGAATGTTGTCTGCAATAAAGGGCCTTTCATAAATCCAGTTTGATCACTGTTTTTCAGCTTTGGTCGAAAATTTTTAAGAGGGTTTGTAAGTTAGAGCTTTTGTCACTCTTGTAGCCACAATGAAGGAGTACGATTGGGCATCAGTTTCTGATAAGGAAAGGTTCTGCATCTTTCTTTGGAATGAGCTTAATAATTCCTCATCTTTGTTTGAGTGAGTGTCCCTGTTTGAACGAATAATTAATTGCGTTTAACAAGTAATGTGAAATATCATGCCAAACAACTGTATAAAAATCTGTAGGAGTGCTGTCTAAACCTGGTGATTTATCTGATTCTGTACTTTTAGTGCCTGTACAAGTTCCGCTTGGGTTGGTAATCTTCCAATTTTCTTTTTCGTCTTCACTTAAGAGTGTTAACATTATTTTATGTCTTAACGAAACTACAAAATAGATTGTCTAAATCCTCTTCCTTAATATGGAAGTTATAGACATCTTTGTAAAGCTTTGGCACTACATATAGTTTAAAATCTCCTTATCCGTAGTAATAACTTTGTCCCCTCCAATCTCTGGCTGACTGATAACTCCCATTTTGGTGGTGTCTCTTCTTAAGGTTTAGAAAATAAGTTTTATTCTTTTCACCCTCGTTGCGCCATCCATATTTAGCTCTGAAAGTAGCTCTTTTTGTTTTGTGTTGGATTGTTTTTGCCATTATTTTGAAGAATTTTTCCATTTCTCTGAATGCTTCTTTCATTTCTTGGAATAAATTTCTATTGTAATTCTTCTTCTTCTTCCTTTTTTTTTTTTTGCTCCTTAGCATGTTGAATGGACTGTTCACTGATTTTTAGGTTGATCATTTTCCACCTTAAAGCTGGGTTTATGCTGCCTTCATTTGAGTATTCATCATTAGCACTTCTAACTGTCATCCAGATTTTGTTTACATAATCATTATCCAAGAGGAAAGAGGTGTTGAGCTTCCAGTATCCTGGGCTGTGTTGGTTGGAATGTACTGCTATATGGATTATTTTCAAGGAATGCTCTATTCGAAAACAAAATGCAATGACTTTGGCTCACTTGGAAAAAATCTAGTCAACAATGAATTTCAGGTTTATGGTGGCGCCAAGTGAATTTGCAAGAGTTTAGATTTAGGATTCCCTAGGCATCCACAAGATCTTCCTTGATTAGTTCAGCGGATTTGAAGTACTGTATGTTCTGTAGGGACCACCTTTATTCTCCTTATCAATGTCCAGAACCAAATTGAAATCTCTGCCTATTGTTATCTCTTCACTTTTGAAGTTGCTTAGATGGTGGAAAAATTGGAATAAATTTGGATTGTCTTCATTAAGAATATACAGGGTAGCTAAAATTATGTATTTTCTAGCTGATTTTGTGTCACTTATGAATGAATAAATAAAATAATGAACTTTATTTAAGTTTCAAAGTATTAATCTGAAAATAAGCTAATTATGGACACTAAAAGAACATTCAAAATTAAAAAAAGGATGTTTTGAATCTGAAGTATTTACATATTTATAATTACTTAGTCTCACCGGATCTAAAATATTTAAAGATCTATAGTTACTTGGTATCACCAAATCTAAAGAGTAATATTGAAATGATAAAAAGCAGTTTAATCAAGACAAAAACAGGTAAACTTCCAGTAAAAACATGGTTAGGTAGTGCATAATTTGTTGTTAATGCACTTGCCCTCTATTGGAGATCTCAGATCTCTTTTAAATATGATAAATCTGCCATTTACATTGGACTATGATTGGAGGATTTAAAAGGAGAAGTTATTGTTGAAGAGCATAGCAACACCGCCCTTCAGAAGGGGCATAGCAAAAATTTTAAGTAGGCGTCAATAAAACTAATTGCAACAAAAACCTTACATAGACGCAAAAGAAAACATTAGTTAATGAATGCTAATTAGCTGGGTAGGAGTCTGTATCAAAAGTTAATACAACTGATTAATAATTTATCAACCCCAGTTGATTTGTATTGGGGTTTAGAGAGGTGCGCATGTGACTCAAATACTGCTTGATTGATCAGAACTCTTATGAATTACGATGTATTTTACAAAGTAAATTAATGATCTTAATTTTTATCTCTTGTAGAAACTCAAAGGAGGTCAAAAGAGCTCATAGACAATCTCCTTAAAGCACAAGAAAGGAAACCAAAGCCTGTAAGTGTATTCTTTCTAACTTTGAATGCTATATTCTAAGTCTGATATCAATCAAAGTTTTTTTGTAAATCTGGTGCCAAGTTTTGGAATAGCATCCCTCCCGATGTAAGAAAGTTACCCAAGTTCAGTTTTTCAAAACTTAAGGCCTGAACGGGACTCTAACCCGGACCTCTGCGATGCTGGTGCAGTGCACTTCCAGTTGAGCTATCATGTCTACTGGGAGAGTAAAGGCCTGAAACGTTTTTCAGGCGGACATAAGCATGCTCTTTTTGTTGGTGTAGGTTGTGAGCTAACGAGTTAATGTGTTGTAAGTAATACTTTGGGGAAATGAAGTGTTATGTACAAGTCACTGAAGAGCGAAAAACAAATTAATCCAAAAAAAATAATAAATAAATAAATAAATAATGGAAGTCATGAAATTAGATTATATGTCCCACGAAGAGCATTCTTTTCAGAATGAAAGTTGACAAAGGAGCTATAAGTGTATTGATAGTGATGATATCAAGACTATAGATGAGAAATTATTTTGTTGGTTAAATGATGACAACACTTTTGGCATTTGACTAAGAACCAGGAGTAAATATTAGGCTCAAACATTTATACATGTTGTAACAAACCTCCAGAGGCCAAAGTAGTTTTTCCTTGTCATGCGACCAACGGGGTATTGGCAGCTCAGATGAAGCTACACTCAACGTGTAAATGTCTCTCCAAGGGCTAGAACCATCTGATGCAGAGCCACGGTGGACTGTGGACGTTGACGGAACTGTGGTTGTACAAGTTGCGCCGTCCTCTGTGTCGTCAGGAAGAAATGTTGGCATGGGAGGGAGCTGCGCTAAAATGGTTTCAAGAGAGGAGTTTTCCTCTCCGCTGCCAGTGCTTGTGGATGCGCAAGTTTCTCGATCGCGTGCTTCATTGGCCTTATATTCTTTACCAGACCGTTGTTTAAGTTGGTGGGTGGAAGTTTCCACGGCATAATTCAGCGTTTGACTGGCAAGCAAAGGAGAGTCGGGTATGTTCTGGATGACATCTTCCTTCGTGTTCGAAGAGATCACTGGAACGCAAGATGGAAGAGACATTGTAAACGCATTCTTCGCTCAGTGAAACCACGTTGTCGAAAAAATTGACGCAAACCTCGTTTTGCGTAGTAACGTGTGTGTTCATTGGAAGTGTATCCAGTTGGTACAAACATCACATCGAGGAAGTGACTTTCCGCACTAGAAATTGTCTTGAAAAATATCCGAACAAAATTTGGTCCAGGCAATTTTTTGTTTTTTAACTTTGTTTGCGCACTCGAAGCTATTTATGCTTCTTGTCTGTCCAATCGGTCAACAGAGTTTTCCCTGAATTGGTACGGTAACTGTTTACGGGTTTCAACCTCTTTCCCAGTGTCCTTTTCTTTGTTCTCGTTCTCGGATCTAAAGCTCTCTTCTGTCTCGCCCGTGCAACGGAGTATCGTACAGGGAAAGCTTTGGTTGAAAGGGGAACAAAAGCAAAACACAGAAATCGATCAATTCAATTTGAAATAAACACCAAAGACACTCGCAGGGTTAGGGAATAGGAAAATCTATGGTAACTGATAGAAGGTATCGTAATTCCATTTGTATACTCGAGCCAAAACAACAGTTCTCGGCTTAATTTCGAGAAAGACACTGAAATGCCTTACGGAGAAGAAAATCTCTCTGCAGTGCTCGACCTTAACTTTTCTACTGACGAGTCGTAGGGGTAGTGAGGTTCGAAATTTACTCGCCAATAGTCACCACCTGGGAGAGAAGCCTGGGCTCAAACTTCTAATCTTGCTGCACACTTACTGAGCTCGATAGAGGCAAATCTGCCTGAATGCTATTAATTTTGCTCCTAGAATCAACGAGACTTTTTGCTTATTAGTGATGACCGAAGAAAAATATCAAGCTACTAAAAATGCACACGAAGAAAGTTCTTGTATTTTAAGCCTGTCCTTTAGTCACATGATTAGGATTGGTAAAAACCTCTGGTTAAAAAGTCATTAAAAAGTTGTGTTCAATGTGATGTCATTTTGTGATCGAATGATAAAGAGTTCAGACTTAACATCGTTACTACTTTATGCAAAGCAAAATGAAGACTTGTAAATCCTTTTAGTCCGTGCACAAGTTTCAGAAGTTTGTGGTCTCCTCAGCCTTTCCCCTGAGTTTAATCATCTGGCATTATAGCCAGGATTTTTCGGTTTTGAGTTGCTTGGTTGTCCTTCATCTTCCTTGACTTCCTTTCTTCTCAGGATTATCGCATTTCTTGAAAAAAGAGTGTATACTCTTCATGCTGATCGAGGGCCCAATCAAAATCAAAGATTATGATCAAAACATTACAAGATGGCGGCCTGACCGTGAATTACTGGGTCCCACTAGTGTTCAGTCTTCGTACCAGTCCTTTTGTGTTAACAGGTAGACCACAAATGGAGTTACCTATCCCATAATGCAACATAAGTTTCTTTTTTATTTATTTTCCGCTGTCGCGTTCAACTAAAACTGATTTTTTTTTTATTCCGGGCGGGCAAGATTTGTCACGGTGGACAGAGCGCTTGTCTAGTGGTTTACTGGGAGCTTAGGGCCCTGGGAGCCGGGTCGGGGATAGGTTCCGTTCTACGCTCGGCTAAGTTACATTGGCTGCAGAAAGCGGCCATTTTGTATTTATGGGTGTAGTACGTTGTCGAAGATAGTTTTTTATCAAGTTTTACGTTCATCTTTGTTGCTTAGAGCTCACACGACGGCTTTCCTACAGTCGGCTTGTCATCTGCTGGAACATTTACAACATTTCCTTTTATCTTCAGTTGGTGTCCTCTTGGGGCTTGAAGAATCTTCGGAGCAAAAGCAGTAATCGGTTGGACCCGCAGTCGAGGAAGAGTGAACGATATGGGAGTATGGAACTAGTTTTCCTGCACTCCCGCAGTCGAAGACTATTGAACGACATGGAAGTATAGAACAAGTGCTCCCACAGTCCCGCACTCCCACAGTCGAGGACTATTAAACGCAGTGTTTTTGGAAGACGTCAAGAGGGTATATGACACGAACTAAGTGGAACGTGTTAAGCAATTACAATAAGGTAAATAATAATAGTATGTTGTGGTTTAGTGTTCATTGTTTTAATCTTCGTAGTCTCGTGTAAAATTAGGAAGCATGCGTTGTGCTGAACTTTTTTTCGGTTAATTTACAGTCAGATTATTAAAGAAATTTAGGACAATTTGGTTTAAGTAATTGAAGTAACCATTGATTGAGCAAGGCCGCACGGGTTGCTTCTAACTTTTATTTGAGTAATTTCCATGTGAATGGAAGCGAAGAAGCGTAGATACATCAAGCTGCAAAAGTTTATTGATTTTTTTTTGTGAGACAGTAAACAAATTTGGAAAAATTTCAGTGACAAGAGAAGATAGAATTGGCATCAAGACATCGATAATGTTCATGTCCACGCGATTCATAAGATGCAAAATTTCGGACGAATTATGTAAAAGCATGCATGTGTAGCTGTCAACTTTTTACATTTTTAGAGCGACACAAACACACATTGTGCCGTTTTTTGTGGTAGTAGTGCGGGCCTCCCTGCGTTCGTGTTTGCTCGACTATAACATGCAAGATTTCGGACATCGTATGTAATAGCATACATTCATGCGTTTTTGTTGACTTTTAACAGCACGGGTTTTTAGAATGATGCATACACACATTGTCTCGTTTGTTTTGGTATGCGCTCCAGTGCGTTCATGTTTATTGCAAACTAAGACCTCTTATTCCACCTCAGTGACTACAATGATAACCTCCTGTTCCAGCTCAATAATGATGTGGTCAGTCTTCCATTATAATGGGAACATACTTGATTATGGAAAATAACGACCTGTTCAGAACAATGCAAAGGTGCATTAATTGATTTTAATTTACCCTTTTCAAAAAAAAATTCGAGTGACATTAGAAGCTAGAATAAACGTCAAACCGTCGACAAAGTTCCAGACGATGTAACTCGGGATTTCAGGCGACATTGCCCAGGTTTCGGGCGACAGGGTTGGTGCGACTTGACCGTAATTCAAAACAGAAGTGTTATACTTGTCTTTAAGGGACTCAAGTTTGCGTATGGGAATGGACACAGTGACTGCGGGACCAGCATTTGATGTCTGTAAATGACTGCGGGAACGCGGGACCAGCATTTGATTTATGTTAATGACTGCGGGACTACGGGAGCAGCTTTTTAAAAGTACTTGTAAATGTTCAATGTACCCTTTGTGTACATAAATGACCGGGGAACTGCGGAAAGTGCAGTGTTTGATGTATGTAAATGACTTCGAGACTGCTAGCCCTGCGAGCGCAGACGTACCGCCGGAAATACGTCTGCGTTCGCAGGGTACGGACTGCGGGAGCAGCTTTTTGGAAGTGACTTGCAAGTGAGAGGGTATTCTAGAGTCTAGCCGAATCTTCTGAAAGGCCACCCTTGGTGCCAAAAGCCTGCAGTCTAACACATTCAAATAAAATAAATTCTGGTTTCACTGGAGACAGCATTCCATTTTTAACTGCACATGGTGGTATTTTGCCTCTCTTCAAATGTTCATAACAACAGTAACAGATCCATTCTTGGCTATCATTGCTTCTTTTATTTAACAAATATTGCCCTCCAATCGGGTTTGGTACTTCATCTAATACAATATGCAAGGAGGCTAAAATGCTGTGCAATCTTCGCTGTTTGTCGATTAATTCTCAAAGTCTTTGTAGTCAGAACAAATTCCCTGACGGTACGGTAATCAGTAACTTAAAAGCCTTTCAAGACTTAGTATACGCGGAGGATCTTGACATTATAGCAGCCACCGAAACTTGGCTAAGCAACAATACCTTCGATAACAAAATTATTCCATCTGGATACACCACAATACGCAGAGATCGCTTAGTCGTTCTTCTTGCGTTGAAAAACTCATTAACCTCTAAAAGGATTGAACTAGGAGAATGGTCAACCAACTTGATTTAATTGCCACAGAGATTGAATGTTCTAAATTCAAGAACTGCCTAGTTTGTGTTTGCTACCGGCCGCCCAATTCTGATCTCAACGTATGGATGAACTTGTTTACTTCCTTCTTGGAATTTCCTCCAAGCTACGACAGAGTACTTATTACTGGAGACATCAACTTTCCTTATCTAACCTGGAACTCTGAACATATTTCTAGTCCAGATAGAAATACCGGTATTTCCTTTACCTGGATTTTCAAGGCGCGTTTACATGACAGAGGAAAAATGGCACGGGTCCGATAAAAAGTGGAATGGGTGCATTCATTTGTGTAAAGAAGCAGTGAACTTTTATCCGTTCCGCTACGGGACCATAGGCGCCTATGGCGGGAAAAACGTAAATTTCCATCTCCTTTGTGCCCTGAACTCTCTTGTTTCACGTTACACTAGTATACTCGACATGTTTGGGCTAGAACAAATGGTTACCAAGCCTACCAGAGTCACTAGAACTACAAAAACATCGATCGACCACATCATTACAAATTTCCCATCACGCATTGCAACCACGGATGTTATTCCAACTGGCATCGTGAGTGGCCATGACGCGCTGTTTGCGTGCATAAATGTCCGGGTTACAAATATATCACAAATCTGAAGAATTTGGATGAAAAGGAATTTACCGAAGATTTTTCTGTTTTGCCACTTAATATTGTCTACTCGACAGATGATGCAGATGAACAGCTAGAATATTTTAATAAGGTTTTCAGTGACTGCCTTGAGACACACGCCCCTCTTCGCAGAGTGCGAGTTACTAGGCCACCTGCACCGTGGATGGATGACAGCAAAATTAGATCATTGCAGCAAAAAAGAAACCTGTTGAGGAAACATGCTCACGGGAAAAGATGGTTCAGAAGAGTCGTGAAAACAATTCAGAGGTAAGGAATAAAATAAAGAGTGCAATCCGGAGAGCTATAGAAATCTTTACAAGGCAAGTACTCTCCTCGAATAAACCAAGGGACGTGTGGCGTGTAATACACCGAGGTCTTAAACCAAGCCAGCAGCCTTTGAGACAAGATCTGATAAATTAAACAGTTTCTTCGCTTCTATTGTTGAGAGAACTTTGTCCGTAAATAATGGTTCGACCACTTCTCTGAGCTAATTGACAATCTCCCTGATGACCGAATATCGGCCTTTAAGCTTAGAGAAGTAACCCACGGCGAAGTCTTGCGCACTCTAAAAACGTTACGCTCGGACGCGTCAACCGGTCCTGACGGAATACCTGTCATGTTTGTTAAGTTGGTCACTGATATTATTGCCAGTCCTCTGACTGCTATAATTAACAACTGTATTAGGAAATCGTATTTCCCAAAGGCTTGGAAAAATGCAAGAATAAGTCCCATCCGCAAAATAGACAACCCTTTGTTGGAAGAGCATTTCAGGCCTATCTCCATCCTGCCTGCTCTATCAAATATATTTGCCGAGAAGCTTGTAGGGACTCAAATGACTTCTTTCTGTCAGACCGAGTCCGTTCTTGCTGATACACTTTCTAGTTTTCGAAAAGGACACTCTACAAGTACCGTACTACTAGGCATGCGCGACGACCTTATTAAGGCAATGAAGAAAGGAGAGGTTACACTAATGGTCTTGGCCGATTTTTCCAAGGCCTTTGACACTGTACCCTATGAAACTTTGATCAGTAAACTCTCATCACTCGGTTTCTCCAAGTCTTTCCTTCACTGGCTTACTAGTTATCTGAGCGATCGAACCCACTTTGTGCAGATCGATGACCGCATATCTACACCAGAAAGGGTGCGGTTTGGTGTGCCCCAGGGCTCAATACTGGGGCCAATGCTGTTCAACCTCTATGTATGTGATCTACAGGAGAATCTTCCTTCATCTGCTAAAGTTTACCAATATGCAGATGACACTACTATACTTATAAGTAGCCGCCCATCCGAACACCAAAAATCCGCAGAAGCGCTTGACTCGTCTATGGAAACGCTCAGCTCATGGTCAAATAGTTCTCAACTAGCTTTAAACCCTGACAAGACCGAAGCCATGCTTATTAGTACAAGCCAGATGTCACGTGTACACAGTTTAGATAGAGATCGTCCAGTTATTTCTGTTTCACAAAAGAATCTAAAATACTGTAAAGTAAGCAAGAATTAGGTGTTCACTTCCACGAGAACCTCAAATGGCATGGACATGTTCCCACGCTTTGTAAGTCCTGTTTTTGTAGTATAAGAATTTTAAAGAAAGTTAAGAACTTTGCTGATTACAGACTCCGCAAACACCTAGCGGAATCATTGATACTCTCAAAACTAGATTACTGTGACACTGTCTTTTATCCATTGCCTGATTTCCTAGTAAAGCGCCTACAACATGTCCAATTTGCGGCAGCAAGTCTTGTAGAAGGACGGTATGTGAATGATGTAAGTAGAATTAGGCGAATAGGTTGGTTGCCTGTAAAGGAAAGAAGAGACTTTCACCTCCTAAATCTTGTGCACAAAGCTTTATACAGTCCTAACTGCATGGCCAGCATATGTGCAACTGGTTAAAGTACAACACAAGCGAACTTTGCGCTCTAGTCAAGCAACAAGATTACAAATTCCATTAGAAAAGTGCACTTTTCAGGATGCAGCAGCCACTCTTTTTAATACCCTTCCAGCAAAGACAATGTACAGATTTCAAATCGTACAAGACTGATATCACCCTGCGAGCAGAGCTTCCATTTGTCTTTTTCTTTACTGAGAAGGCGAAAAGTAGGCTCTGCCCGAATCGCGTCAACTCTTTGAAGCCGCCGCAGCCCGAACTTCTGGACTAGTCAATCTTGTTTTCTCTCGTCAAACCGGTTTTTCCAGTGCGAGCGTCCGTTTAGGACAAAACCGATGGTGAACCGATGGTTATAATTGAGCCCGCTGACCATGAAAAACCAAGATGGCGGCGAGATCTGGCATATTAGGCTTGGGTTCGAGACTGTATCCTGGCAACATGCAGCGCATATTCAATAAAGATCTTACTCGATTCATGCAGAGCCTTTCTCGAGAACGCCAAATCGAGCAAGCAAAAGAAAGGCTCTGCTAGCAGGGTGGACTGATATCTACAAAAACCTTATCAATTTTTAATGTACATTTTTCCCTCTTAATTTTTTTCCTTGTAAATCTATATCTCTATATTTATATATTACTAAATATAAGGTTTTGACAGGATAGCTTAGAAAGTAGTTTATAGCGGGCGAAGAGCCACCATGTGGATATACTGTTATTAAACCATTATTATTATTATTATTATTATTATTATTATTATTATTATTATTATTATTATTATTATTATTATTATTATTCGATTCAATTTGATTTTCTCCAGTTGTTCCACTGGGTAATGTTTCTTGTATCTCAGCCACTAGACACCACACTTTCCGTAACAGGTGAGCAGTTCCAAGGATGGCCGATAATTGTACACTTCCAAGGAAGTCAGGTACATCTAGCTTGCCAAACCAGGTCTTTGCACCTTTTGATATGCTTCCAAGAGCACCAATCACCATAGGTATTATTGTGACTTTCGAGGCTCCATGAATCCTTCTGATTTCAATGCTAATTCCTGGTACTTTTCAGCCTTCTCCTCTTCAGTTCTGGTGATGCTCTGGGCCACTGGCACAGCTATGTCATTATCTTGTTGTTGTTGTTATTATTGTTATTATTATTATTATTATTGTTATTATTATTATTATTATTATTATTATTATTATTATTATTATTATTATTATTATTATTATTATAACCTTAGATGACATAAAACTGTCTTCCAGCGAAGTTAAAGAAAGGTTACTTGTACTTGACTCTGCTAAATCAACAGGGCTAGACAAAACTTTAGCTCATTTACTAAAGGACTATGCACTGCAAATCTGTGGATCTCTGTGGTCGCTCTTCAACAAAAGCTTGACCCTAGGCAAGATTTCAAAGGACTGGAAGCTATCTAATATCGTCCCAACACCAAAGAGTGGAGCGACCAAGAAGTGTATGACTGCAGACCAATATTATTGTTGGCATAGCAGGGGCTCTGTT
>NC_090890.1:753215-765715 GCF_036669925.1 Montipora capricornis
AGCTCTCTTTATGAACCACACAAGGAACACAATATGGCGTCGAATTATAAGGGCTTGTACGGGATTTTCTACAAGATATCCCTGGAGGTAGTTAAAAGCGGAAATATTCAATAAAAATGGCTTACGTTATTCCATACGTGTGTTGTTTGCTCCTGGTGTCGTTATTTATAAGGTAAGCCATTTTTATAGAATATTTCCGCTTTTAACTACTTCCATGGATATCTTGTAGAAAATCCCATACAAAGCCTTATAATTCGACGCCATATTGTGTTCCTTGTGTGGTTCATAAAGAGAGCTTGAGCTGCCTGTGATAAAAAGGTAAGCTTTCGGCTTCCAGACTAAAGCCTTTAAAAACTAAGATGTATATGCGCGAGATGGAAATATATACAAAATGGAAGTGTGAAAAAATTGTAAAAACGATAAAAGAGAAAAATGCGCTAATCTAAAAGAATAGAGTATTGCCTTGGCAAAGGTTTGGAGTTATTGTCGGTATCATTAGTGTTAGCGGTGTGCCAATATTCCAAAGCTTTTCGGATTCGGAAGTTTCCCTTGTCAATTACTCTGGCATTCTTGAAATCAATAGAGTGATTGTTACGCCAAGCGTGAGCTGCAATGTTAGAGCCAGTTTTACATACTAGTTTCACATTTCGAATGTGTTTCTTTTTTCTCGTTGAAAAATGACTTCCAATCTCACCAATGTAGCTCCAGGAACAATCGGCGCAAGGGATTTTATACACCACATTGGTCTGAAGTTCAGTAGGAGGCCTAAACTTGGGGGATGGGAATTCTTGTTGTAAAGTCTTGTGAGGTCTGGTAACAACGTTAATTCCGTTCTTTCGAAGAAGACGTGTGAGGGGTTCTGTGACACCACGAACATAAGGAAGGCAGGCCATAGTGGTGGATTTATTTTCGATTAGATTGAAAAACAAACACACCAATTCTTCCGGTGAAGGTATAAGTTCCAGGGAAGGTTTCTTCTTTTTTAATACTGGCAAGAAGGGCGTTAGTGACGTGATTAACTTCAGACGATTTCCCTTCCAAAGTATTCGGTAGATTACAAGCACGGTTTAGGAGGGTAGACGCAGTACTTATTTTGTGTTTCTTCCCATCGACATTGACGTCTTTCGTAAACCAACGCACACAGACAGATGTTTTGACTTCAATTCCCATCATGGGAAGAAACACAAAATAAACACTGGGTCTACCCTCCTAAACCGTGCGTGTAATCTACCGAATACTTTGGAAAAAAAATCGTCTGAAGTTAATCACGTCACTAATTAACGCCCTTCTTGCCAACGCCTATCCACCTGCTGTGATCTCTAACAGGCTTTGGTAGATTGTGCCCGAAAAAAAAGCATATAATGCTTTTAGCAGTGCTCATATTATTCGAAATTATGCCAAAATTATGCTACTTTCTGAAAATTATGCTCTCTGTCACCGAAATTATGCTACTTAGATCTTGAGTAAAATAAAGATCACCAGTAGCTTAACTCTATCAATTCTGACTTTAATGAACATTCATATAGTCCACCTTCCAGTCTTCCAGTCTTTAGCGTCGCAAATACGCATGTGCGCACCTCAAAAAGCCAAATAATTAACATAATGCTATCAAAATCATAATGCTATCAAAATCAACCGTTTCTGGGTTTTGAATCCGGGTCAGAAAGTTTTAGCCCGCATATTTGTTTTAGACGCCATCCAAGCAGAGCCCTCAGTTCAGTACAAAGAAAACTATGCATGTTGTTAATCTCTGTGTTATCAATTATTGTACTGAAGCATTACGCAAGCCTGTAAATAGTTCACGAGAGCATGCTCTTGTGAATCGTTCAACGATGAGAATAGAGAATACTCGTTCAGTGGCTGCCGACGAGGGCTGCACCAGCAGACTCTTCATAACTGCAGAAGACCAATGGGGTAGGTTATCAGATTGTTGGTCGCTGGAAGTGCTGGAAGTAGATGTACTCAAGGACGACGCCATCTTTGATCTGTGGCCTGAGGGACCATAAGCGCCGACCCATAAGCGTGGTGGCTTGAGGAGAGTCATGCACAGGGAAACCTGGTCTGCCAGACCATATTTGACCATGGGCCTTAGCACATACCTCAACATTTTCCAAAAACAATACAGAAATAAAACACAAACTGAAATATTCTAGAACTATGATGGGTTTTTTCCGTTTCCAACGCATAAAAGCTCGGATTATGCTAGCAGTGCTAAACTGAAATAAAGTCTTAAAATAATGCGCGTTTTGCTAAATTATGCTTAATCTGTCAAAGCCTAATCTCTAACGTATTAAAGAAGAAGAAACCTTCCCCGGAACTTGTTCCTTTACCGGAAGAATTGGTGGGCTTGTTTTTCAATCTGACTGAAAAACAAATCTACCGCTATGGCCTGCCTTCCTTATGTTCGTGGTGTCACACTTCCATTTTGTATGTATTTCCATCTCGCGAATTTACATCTTAGTTTTTAAAGGCTGTAGTGTGGAAGCGAAAGCTTACGTTTTTATATAAAATTATTTAACCAGCGAACGCTTTTTGACATGAATATGACAAATTTTCCAGTTACAGTTAACCTCAACTACGGGTAAACTTCGGAAAATGGCGAGAGATTACCAGAAATTTACTTGAAGTTTTCTTGTTGTAAAAACTCTTATTATTAATGTTACTAAATTTGCAAATGCAAAATATGAAGCCCTATTAGGGGATACGGGCTATTGAGGGGGGGGGGGGGGGGGGGGGGGGGGGGAAAGAAATTGACGACATACGCGATACGTTATAAAATAGGCACGCATTGAGTACGTGTGGTAGTGTAGTAACTTGACGGTGTTTTTTTCCATAACTGTTAACTGAGCTGCGTTTTGTTTTTCAAAAGATTCAAGTTGTCTTTGCGAAATATGTAGCTCTAATAGTACACGACTTTGCTTTTGTATCGTAAATCATTATAGTGCCTTGCTAGATGTCTTTGCTAAATATCCCCTGAGAAGACTTGTGGTTCAGTAAAATACTTATCCCAGAAAGACTGACGAAAATAAAAGGGAATCGACAAACTTTGGCTTCATGGCTGACATGTTGATCATTTTCAAGTTCCCTTACAACTTCTTTTTCACCACAAGTTTAAGCGTGTACTCTGATGGGGGACCTCAAAATATGCGACTTGCGGTCAGGAACATATGACCGAAAGTTCTATTTTAACGCTCAAAAATGCGATCTAAGACAGATTTTGTTAGCCTGCTTTATGCAAAACAGATATTGACGCAAAAGTAAATAAATATTGACATACAGGTTTTAAGAAGAGCAGAAGGAAGTTTTTAGGAAGTGTGGATCGAGAATAAAACAATTTGCCATCAGCAACAAAATTTGCGAGATTAAAACATCATTGAATTTTGTGCCGCGAATATAACAAGTTACCATCAGCGAAAAACATTGTGGGAGATTTTAGCTACCGTCAATTGTACAAGTATAAGTGACATCGCTTTTATGCTAGTTCTAAGTGTCAACTAAAATTAAGCCCCTTCGAATGCGGTTAGTACTTGGATGGGGAGACCACTGCGAAGTCCCCCTGACCACGATAGCTAGTTTTTTTAAACATGATTTCATTTTTCATTTTGTTTGGCCGTTGAAGATTATTTTCTTATCTTCTTTCTACGTCCGAACGGCTGAACAAACTGGTTTGCAAGAAATAGGTCGATTGGAGTATTCGTTCTTGGAAAATAATATGTTCACAGTGGAACACACAAGAAGGAAGCAAGATCTAGAAATAACGTAGAAAATTATCCTTACCTTTAAAGCTTGCCTTTCTCAAAGAAAAATCACCTTTTTGATGTGAGGTTTAATACTGTGTCAATCTTCGCGGTCGGAAAGGATTCCAAACTAAATATTTGCGCTTATTCCAATATAACTTTGTCACGGTGGTCGAGTGGTCTAACGCGCTATCAGAACGCCAGAAAGCCGGGGCAAGTGTGAGTGTTCTAATCGCCATAAGGGAGTTACTGAAGGACATAAAATTGGATTCACCTGAACGGAGCTTAATTCAGTATCCGTTGGGTATGCACATTTGTGACTACCAACAAAAAAAATGTACCTTTGAAACACTATACAGCTATTTCAATTAAGGACGTTCGCGCTAATTGTTTGTGCGCAACGTTACTGCGCAGGTAACGCGACTATAATATGTCACGCATTACTTCGAGCATAGGTGAAGTTAAGGTTTTAAAACCTTTGCAAAAACCTTGGACGATAAGTCTTGCACAGCGTTAGATCAGAGAAGATCGTGATCAGTCAAAATTGTTTAAAATATTCCTGAAAGTCAAGTAGACTACTGCACGACTGATATTCGCGAGGTTTTATCAGTCGTGCACTAGTCTACTTGACTTTCATACAAATTTTTCAAGCATCAGTTAAAATACCATGGCGACAAAAACGCCGAGGAAAAAATTCCAGGCCGGCAAAAGAATGGCACATTTATTTCCGAATCATCATGAAACTTCAAAGAGAAGTGAGCGGGAGGATGGAAAAGCTCTGGAAAAGGTAGCTGATCGAGTAGACTAGTGGCTGAAAGTTTGGAAAACTCGAGGACGAACCGTTGCGTAAATTTAATGGGGCTGTTTCTTTTTAATGTTTTTATTACCCTACGAACTTAAGTTCAAAGTGAATGCATGTTTTTAAAGTTCTTTTCCTTTACTTTCGTGAAAATTGAGCAGTATTTTCGTCCTCGGTGCGGACCTGCGTGGAACCCATCAGCGATTGAATTTCACAAGAAAACACACTTCTGAGGATGAGCTTGACGGCAATGGAGTGATTTTATACATAACACCATCCATTTGTAGATTACCCCTGCTTAAAACTTCGTTGCTATGATCGAGAAAGGTTTTTTTTTTTCGGTAAAAACTTTCATCTCTTCAACGATCGATCCTCTCTTGGGTTCCAGTCCTTGCCCGACAGGTCACGCAAAAGCGTGACAAACGAACTTTTCCAAGAGCTTTGCAAAATCACATCGATTTTACTCGTTCAGATCATCGGTGACCCCTATTTTTTTAATCATGAATCACTTACTTTACTTACTATCTACAAAATATGATGAAATGAAAAAATTCTCACCGTAAAAAGTTATCTTTTTTTAACATTTTCTTTCCTCGTGCCATCGAATTCCGGTAGTGGTTGCAACGGATGGAGCTTGCGAAAACGCTCGTCGAGGATGAAGTCTACTGTTTACGACATCCGTAGCGGCAAAGAATTATCTAAAAATCTCACTCCTAAAAACCTATGCACGGAAACTTCTACTCCAACAGTTTATTTTTATGATTTTCGATGGATGAGCAGATGAGCCTACATCTCGCTATTATGACCGATTTCTCGAAATTAAGGCATTTTTCCACTGCCATTTTCTCCGAAACAAAGTCGGTGACCCCCATTTTTTTTTTCATATTTGCAGTAAGTACTTTATGACCTAACTCTAGGCGAGAAATGAAGAAAATCTCACCGTAGGCAGATTTTGGCGCGAACGTCCTTAAGGGGGAAGACTCTTAACTACAAACCTGTCGCTAAGGACGCTTACATTGCCGACTGCAAACATAAACTCCAGCGGTAATCCGCACAATGCGGGTCGCCTGTCGGACTACCGCCAAAATGGCGGGAAATATAAATCTTGTAAACAAAATAAAATTGTGAAAAAACTTTGTCTGTTGCAACAACGTTTCGTTTTATTGAGGTTTCTAGGCTAAGCTATGGGCTAAGCGGGTTAAAAGTATGCCCAGGCATCAGAAAAAGGCAGTATTGGCTTCTTCAGCACTGACAAAACGGTGGGCTAAGTCGGGAAAAAAATCACACGGAACGCAAACCAAAACAGAGAGCTATGTGGACATCGGAACAGCGGACGAAATTGTGGCTTTCGCCGCAGATATCTATCAGCAACTGGCCAACCTACCTGTCAGCATCGGTATGAGTGACCTCAATGAAAGTATGACCGATCGACGAGAAGGTCATAAAAAGCAGGTGCAACAAATATTGACTAGATACAGCCATGATTTGCGGAAGGCAACGTCTCGCACGATGATGCTTGTAGACGCAGAACTTGTTGTTAGCGATATCGATTTTTGGTGGCGGCATTTGAGTCACAAATTTGCGAGAAGTGTATTGTGAGCGGGCAATTTCGCATGACGACAAACAGGAATCGTGGAACTTGAACTAAAGTGCATGAAATGCTTCGAAAGAAGTAAACATAAGTCGGACTAGTACAGCCGCACCATTGAGTCAAGGTTTCGACCAAAAGCCTGGCTCCCAAATTACCTTCTGCTATCATTCTTGCTAAACGGTGAATATTTCAAAGACTACGAACATGTACTTGGAACTCTTGGTGTTAGTCTTCTCTCCAATAGCCAGTGGATTCGTTTCGTGAAGTGGGTTCACCCGTACGTAAAGGATCTCGCACAATCATGGTCTTGCGACGAAATTAAGAGAGAAATTGCTAAGCGGGGTGACAGAAAATCCCTGGAAATTATGTACGATGGTTTTTATCTTACACGAGCGTACCACGCAAATAACGCGTCGGGTACTATACATGATGTGAAGTCGGGGAAAATTGTCGCGTTCGCCCATCGGTCAAAAAGAGTGTTGGGATCCAACTGGGTTGTTAATAATCTTTCCTTAAATCGATATCCTGCATATACAGCTCCTTTTAGTGTGAGTTTTCCACGAAATCAATGTCCACACTCTGTCCGAACATTTCATCGCAATCTCGTCCCCGTAGCTGTCGTTGCTCTTGTCCAGCGGAACGCAAAAAAGATGGCGGAAAATTAGATTACGACGCATGCGCTGATAGTTACCAGTCCCAAACGGTCAAAAAGAACGAAAAAAGCCTAAAACTCGATGGAGCAACTTCTTCGGTGATGTTTTTTGGGCGAAGAGGAAAGATCAAAACATTCTCTATAATCCCACGTATCGATTTTCCGTTTTATCTCTCAATACAAACGCAATCAAACAAAGTGGCTTAGAAACTCCTTCAAAGCAGGGTAATTTTCGTCATAAGCACAATTTCAACAAATCCTTTCGTCAAGACGTGCATTGGTATTGTATTCATTATTGTAAAACATTAATCATTTGAGTTTTAGCGCTTTTTCTGCCGTGGTCACGTGACTTGCCAAATATGGCTGTCGTTCGAAAAAGTACAAGAGACCTTCTATAAAGCATCTGTGTCCAAAGGGATTGTTCTTTGATATTCAGAGATCAAAGATATGACGGGTAAAAGTTTTACATAGCAACAGCTTTGTAGTTAAGAGTCTCCCCCCCTTAAGGTTGTCGGATAAAAGTTTCAAGCTTAAAGACAGGACCGAAAGGTAATATGGGTATTTCTTAATTTATTTTCGGAGGCGCGAGAAGTAGGATGGAAGAAAACATTGTTATCATTTGTCTGCGTGTTTTAAAAGCGACAAACAAAGACTCACACGATTCGTATTGCGTAAACGTGCCTCTGTTTGACGGTATTACTAGATTAAAAGCCTACTTATTGGAGAGATGCACAGAGGAACTCCGGCCAGCAGCAGACTGTAACTTTACTTTTGGTTACATCGGTGAAGGAAATAAGACGTTTTCCATTACTACTTATTGCCGAAAAAGGGGATGATTACTTTATGGGTCGATCCACACTTACCTAAGACCAAGAACTCACTCGTCTCAACATTAGCGAAGAAAAGAAAAGGTATAGTAATTCTATCCTGAATATCATCCCCGTCTGCTGAGGTTGCATACTCAGGGGAGTGTCAAGTGAAGCTATGATCTTCGCAGTTATGAACGCAATTTATACAATTGCCTAGTTCATAACTGCGAAGATCATAGCTTCACTTGATTTCATATCCGCAGTTCATATATGATTCAGTTCATATACCCTTTCATCAGGGGAGTGTGCTACTCAAGAAGGCGCCTGGAACATGATTCAAGCTTCTCTAATTCCGCGTGTGATGATCAGAAACTGGTTTTAAGCAATTTATTGGTTTGTATACCTAACCCCGGACCCAGTTCTGAGATTAGGACTGATGATGAGGAAGAAGCACTGTCAAGTTATGAAGCACGCCTGTCAAGGTTGCGACAGCATCATAAACTTCCAGAGTTTAAACTGCGTTGTTGGGCCAGGATGTTGGTAAGGAAATTTACATTTCCTACTCGTTACGACAAACATTCTCAGTGCGAGGAATGAGGGGGTCTGATTAGTGTTAAAAAGATTTCATTTATGTCCCAATTTTACACTGTAAAGTTTGTAAGAATTATGTTCGACAATATTCTTTTTCAAATTATTTTTATAACGCCATGTGAATCAGCATTTAACTCACTCGAAACTCACGGACTGCACGTGCATACACGTATGTTAATTTCATGCCGCTTTTACAGCTTTTACCGAGAGGAAAAATAAAAATTCTTGTATTCATACAGTAGTGAGGAAAATCACTACGTTTGTTTCATGGTAAAATTATATTTTTTGTGTCGGTACCATTTAAATCAGGTAGCTGCGTTTATAGCTATTAGGGAGCTAAGCAACTACGTATACAATAGCGACGGCAGCGAAAACGACACAAAACAAAAGGTTTAATGAGCAAAAAGAGTAGTTTTTCACGTGCGTTTTAAATTTTGGTAAGTTTCTTTGCCGTCCTCTGCAAAACATCAAAGTGAAATGACCAAATTCAAGGTTTTGTTGAGAACGTGACCACACGACGGCGAATTTTTCACTCAGTTTTCTTTACTTGAACGCCACTCCTACCAATTTGGTTCCTGGGTAGTTCGCCGTTTCTGTAGAAGAGGAACGAGTTAAAATAATGGCGCATTAACACAAATGCATAAAGTTATATTTTCAAGTTACGTTTTCGTTGGTGTTGCCATCGTCGCTGCTTAAGTTCCCTAATCACAATTAGCACAGGAACTGAATACAGTTCACTCGTGTTTTCTTGTTCAGCTAAATGGAACTCATGACAGTGAGGACGAACCCCCAGACTTGCCATTTTTCACAGGGAGCTGATTTTGATGAATTTATTCAGCAAAAAATCCCATATAGCCTTGCGGTCTTGCCTTGTAGCTTTATGATTTGATCCGACAACGTTAATTGAAATAGCTGTATACTCAATAACGAGATCGTTAAATTATCCGTCACGCTTGTTTATCCCAAGAGCTAGGTTTCCTAAAAGAATGACGTTGATTGATGAGCTTTTCGATGGGAATGAGTGACATATGACTGTGTGAATGGTTATTGCTAAGGAAGTGTTCTGAGATTGCGGTCTGGATTTAACTACTGTTTTTTTTCAATTTTTTTTTCATTAGCAATCATAATGTTCAATCAGAAATTTTTTTTTTTTCAATCGACTGTTTTTTCATTAGCAATCAATGTTCAATCACAAATGTGGATATAATGTCCTTTAAACATAATGTTTAAATCTAGCTGGTGGTTTGGTTGTTCTTGAGCTGGCTCCTCTAGCTGGTGTGTGTGGTGGTGTAGCTTGAACCTTAGTGGTGTCCGTTTGATCCTCTCTCGCGGTTAAATCTGCTACTGTAGCTGTGGTTCTGTCTGTTGCGCCTGTGTGTATACTTGGTCTGCTGTCTTCTCGGTTCCGACGTCCTGCTTCGCCATCAGCTTGAACTAGCTAGGTAAGACCTATCTGACAGCTTCGCAAGACACTTTCCTGGTTGCCAGGTCGACGTCTTGTTTCTTTTTTCAGTGACTCTGACTTCTTGTCCAATGTCTAGTTCAGGTAGTGGCTTTGCCTTCTTGTCGAAATAGCTCTTTGCCTTTTGTCTCTTGAGTTCTATGCAGTCTGGTACTCCACTGACAATTTCCGGTTAAAGCAGGTTAGTGGATACTGGTACTAGAGTTTTGGTTCTTCTAGACATTAGTCGTTGACATGGGCTAGTCTTTATGCCCTCAGTGGGAGTGTTTCGATAGTCCAGTAAGGCCAGCCAAGGATCTTTGTTATCCTCGATAGCCTTCTTGAAAAGGTTTTTTACTATCTTGACCTCTGACTCTGATTTGTCGTTAGACCTTGAGTGATGTGGCGTCGAAGAGAGGTGTCTAAACTCCCATTCCCGAGCGAAGTCAATCAGTCAATGAACTCACGGCTGGTATACTGAGGTCCGTTGTCTGTATTCAGTACATCTGGTATACCATGTCGACTAAATTGCTCCTTGTAGAACTCTATGAGCGTAGCTGATGTGCCTGTCGTAAGTTGTCTAACTTCGACGAAGTCTGAATAACTGTCAACGAGGACCACATACTCTTTGTTGTATAGTGTAAACAGGTCTGAGGAGAGGCGGCTCCAGGGGCGGTCTGGAATCTGATGTGACTGCATTGGCTGTCTATGCTGTTTAGCTTGATACTTTGTGCAGGTCGGACAGTTTATTATTGCCTCCATGATTTCGCTGTTCACTGAAGGCAAGAATACAAGGTCTCTTGCCTTGCGATGACATGATTCAATTCCGAGGTGGCTAGAGTGAATACGTGAGGTGACTTCGGAGCGCAGAGCTTTAGGGATGATAAGCCTTTGGTTCTTAAACAATACACCGTTGTGTAATGTAAATTCATCTCTAAAGTTCCAAAACTCCCTAACGTGTATGGGTACTTCCTTTCTTTGTGTAGGCCATCCTGTAAGTATTGTTGTTTTCAATGTTTGCATCACAGGGTTCTGTGGCTTTCGGAAGCTGTGCCAATCTTTCACTGCTGACCTTTACTGTAGTTAGCGGACGTATTGGTTCAAGTTCAAGTGGGAACACTTGGAACTCAGTCTCTGGTGTGCCGACCTCTGGCACTGAAGCTCTCGAGAGGTGATCCGCAATGTACATATGTGGGCCAGGTTTGCATGTTACGTCTAGGTTGTAGCGTTGTAATCTCAGCATTATTCGTTGCAGCCTGCACGGTGCTTCTAGAAGGGACTTCTTAAAGATTGACTGCAGCGGTTTGTGATCCGACTCCACGGTGACTTTGGCTCTTCTGGCGATGCAATGTGAAAACTTCTCGAAGCCAAAAACCATAGCTAAACATTCTTTCTCGATTTGAGCATGCCTTCGCTCTGTTGGTGTTAGTGTTCGAGAAGTGAACGCGATAGGCGTATTTGTTTACGGCTACGGTACTTTTGCGTATTTGCCTATTCTCGGCCACCCTGCACGCCGTCGACAACACTAAATGCAGTTTTCTTCTCAAATCATTTGTAAAAGTAAAGCTGTAATGGGGTGGCATGTTCTGACAGTAGATATGAATTAAATGAATATTTCAATTAAAGTTAAGCCAAACATGTTTCGCGTGAATCATGCTTGATGATTTCTCAGCTCTGAATGATGTAAAATGAAACGTGACAGGAACGAAGACAAAAATTGTGAAATTCTCTGTCATTACAATTTGGAACAGTGGTAAAAATTGGTCGCAACGAGGGGTCTGCCTTCAGTCTACAAGAGGCTTAATAAAAAACGCTCATAAAACAGCATACGGACCGGCCACTAATGCAATAAGCACAAGAGTAAGCAAAAAGTAAGCTTGCGACGTTTACACAGTGAGACAAGGCTAAGAAAAGTTATCATACGTAAGAGTAGTAAGAACGTCCGAGATCTAATAAGATTCAAGATGGAGTGCGAATCGTCGTACTTGTGCAAACTCACGCCGGTTCCCACTTGTGAAATAAACACATCCGTATGATAAGCATACGCGCAAGGAAAGGAAAAAGTTTCCTTTCTTGCGCTTTACGCTCATGCTCATTTCACGCTTATTTCAAGCCGCTTCCCACACGTGCTTTTGAACATTCACGCTTGTACTTGTGCTTATAGCACAAGTGGGAACCGGGCTTAAACTGTCGCAAATGGGATGCAGGATTTTTTATCAAACTATTTGGAGTGATCGGGTTTGTTCGGAAATCTACTGTCTGCTAACTGCTTGTACATTTGATGGACAGTTATTCCACTGGGTATTCGCTACTCCAAGCATTTTTCTGTAGATTTGCATTTGTAAGAGACTAACTGTAACCAACTAGATTCCATTTGGAACCCACATGGGAGTTCAAGTGATACAAGAGTAATTTATGCCAGAAAGCAAGTATATGTCCTACAAACAATAGCCATTCTGCGCCATGCGTAGTGTAGCTCCGAGTCCCTTTTCGCTGGCGTCCCACTGAAGCGTAACTTCTTCGTTGGAGTCTTAGTACTTTAGGACAGGATGGCTTGTTACGAGTAGTTTCACTTCGTTGAATGCTTTGTCGTGTTGTGGCGACCACACAAACTGTGCTTTGTTTGTGGTTACGTCTCGTCAGGAGCTCCTGGTCTCGTAGAGGTGTCCCATGAACTTTACTTCTGTTTTGCGTAAGTTCATTTTCTTGCTGTTGAGTTTCAAGTTTACTTTTCTTGCTCTGTTCAGCAAAGCCTCGAGGTTTTCGTCATGATTTCTTTCATCTTCCTCCTGCGTAGCCTATGACCAGCATGTCATCGCGTAGGACTTCAACTCCTGGTAGATGAACAAGTTGTTCTTGTAGTCTCCTTTCAAACTCTTT
>NC_090890.1:775715-778215 GCF_036669925.1 Montipora capricornis
GTAAGTGTTGTACATGAAATGAATGTACCTCATCGGCTGGAGTTAATTTGACCTCGGACCCAAGCTCCGTGAGCATTTACATGATCACCGGCCGTTAACTTCATCAGCTATCGTGGAATCGGAAGCAGAAAATGCTCATTTCCAGCCAAGTGCGTGGGGATTTTTGACGACGAAACATTCACCGAGGTTCGCAAATGATGTGGCTTTAGCTTTGCGTGAAAAAATCGCGGCTGGGATGGATTTTCGAGGCGCAAACCGCCTCTGAGCTGACAACGGTCGAAATCTTAGTGTGCAGCCTTGACTTCGTCTTAGAACATTGAAAACACGGAATTCCCGAAACGGTAAAATAAGCTCCAAAAGGCACAAGAATACACCAGAGGTGAGTCATTTTCATTCCTTTTATTGAATGAACGTTAAATTGAGCGTTTTTGTAGGCTTCATAATCGACGGTATTTTATTTCCCATACAAAGTCTTACAACGCGTTTAAATTCTCAAAGGCCGCGCAACACCGCTCGCACTCAAAGGTCATCTTCCCACTAGAATTCAATTATTACACGCTCTCTAGTGACGCTCTCTATGGAATCATCGTGTTACAAGATCGGAGCTTATACCACATCCCCCTCCCCCCAATTCAATGATGTGTGAGAATTTTTCGGGCGACTACTAGTAGTTGTGGAAATCAACATTGCAGGAAGGGGGAAACGGGGATGGGTGTTCCAACAAATGTGACGAGTATTGCAGGTGCGACGGTATTCTCTTCGTCTCAAACGAGTGTTCGGACCTTCGCTCGCTAATACTACATGCTGGTATGCTGTTTCGAGTGAATGGTCATACAGACCGAATGATAATACGATATCAACCACAGTGCCCCCGTTTATCGGTGATATTGTCGAAGTATCTGTCCACGACCTAGTCGATAACAATGGCGCGAAGGTCCATCCGTCATGGTTTGGTTCGGGAAGGAAAAAAGATACGGTGGTCCTTTCCACTCTTTTTGGCATTCTTGCTAAAGCAGTACGAGGGAACAAAAAACACAAGACGATAAAGTAATCGCTTCATTGGAATTCAAAACTAGACCCTCCGTGAAGGTACACTGGGTTGCCTGTGGTACGTGCACCGTTCCAGACAATTTTTTTCAAGTTGGGTGGTCATTAAGACCATTTAAAGGGTCACCCAGAAGTCATACCAGCAGAGGTCCTCACACGTTCGTGCGACGAAACAAATCTTTTTCTGAGGTTAAAAACCTGGCTACCGGCCTATTAATTAATCATTTGTCAGAAAGAAGAAATTCCTGTCCTCTTTAGAAAAAATAGACACGCATTGCTTACGTGTGGTAGTGAAGTAACACAGCGATTTATTCCATATAAAATGTCAACTGAGCTGTGTGTTGTCTTCCAGGAGATTCAAGTTGTCCTTGCGTAATATGTAGCTCTAACAGTGCACAATATTGTTTTGGTATTGTCTATCATTGTAGTACCACGGTAGAAGTCTTGGGTAAATAGCTTGAGAAGACATGTGGTTACTACCAAAATACTGAACCCAGAAAGACTGAAGAAAATAAATGGGAAGTGAGAAATATTGGCTTCTGGTAATTTTCAAGCTCCCTCACAACTGCTTCTCACCACAAGTTTAAGCGTGCCCTCTGAGCATCTGACAGCTTTGTAATATTAAAGTTTACTAAAGTTAAGCCCTAAAGTTATACCCTTCGTAAAACAGAAGCATTGGTCAGGACCGAAAATACTATTAACGCTAACAAATGCGAACTCAGCAAGGTGCAGATTTTGTTAGCTTGCTTTATGCAAAACAAATATTGATGCAAAAGTAAATAACAGTTGATATACAGTTTTTAGAAAGAGCAGAAGGAAGTTTCTATGCCGTTATATCCCCGCCAAAAATCGACTTTTGTTTTTAATCTTTAAGTTTCCATTTCAACAGTTACGTTTACAATTCAGATTGGAACTTTTAAGGTTAACATTCTTACTTTACATGCAACCTTATACGTTTGTAATCATTTGAAGTGTTAAGTATGGAGTTATATCTCCGCCAAAATTCAACATCGGAATTTCGTTGTTTCCCGCTAATACTGTTTTCATTAGGTGTAATGGTGTTGTCTCATTTTCATTGTTACGCATACGGTGGTTGGATTTTAAAGCAGAGTAATCGTTTCATCATTACTTTTCTTAAACATCTGTTCCTTGAATGTTAGAGGCTTATCAGGGGAAAGCAAACGTTGAGAAACGTTTAATTGGCTTAGAGGGAAAAATTTCCAGGTTTTCTTCCTACAAGAGGTACATTGCACAAACGAAAAATGTGACCTGTGACAGAACGAGTGAGGCTAGAAAGCGCTCTTCGGCTGCGATAGTAGTCGAAAAGCTGGCGTGGCTATTCTGTTTAAAAACAATTTCCACTTTGTACTAAACCGCAAAGAGTACATAGACCCAGGAGGCCGTTTCATTATCGTGGATATTAGAGTGGCCAACCTGTCTTTCACGTTGGTCA
>NC_090890.1:785715-803215 GCF_036669925.1 Montipora capricornis
ATCACCCAGTGCAATAAGAATAGTTTCCCTTTCCTCTTGTGATACATAGAGTAAAAAGGATTCTAGTAAGAAACTGCTTGGGAGACTCCCCTCTCCGAATAGCACTGATGCTATAACAGCTCGTGACAAAAAAATTGGAAAATAATTGTACGTTTTTACACCATGCACAATTATCCGTGCAATTACTTCCCACTCTGTTTTCTGAAGTTCATGCCTTATATAAATTATGCATGGCCCTTTTTCCTGTGTTCCGACAGTTAGTGAATGGTACACTAGTTGCTAAAAGCTGGTCAATACTTCCCTCATGACACCCACCCCAGTGCCCTCCTCTGCATTACCATCATCTCCACTGAATTACAGTACTATAGTTACGGTACGTCTAAGTTAACATTCATCATACTAGGATCACTGAAAAGTTCTATCATATCATCCTTTAAAAGAGCTCGATGTAAGCATACATGTTTTGTAAAATTATCATCTAACCCAGAGGGAAGATCAAAAGGAGCATCTGCAACACAAGAAGAACAGGTCACGTAAGAAAGGACTACTACTGAAAAGGTCACTTACAGGTATGAATTTTTTCTCAAGTTTCAATCTGAGAATAACTGATGAAATTGTTGAACATCCTTTGGCCAGCCATTTGCAAAATTTCGGAAAGCTTAATAACTATTTTTAAAGCATTGGGAGCAAATATCGTAACTACATGTTCTTTATATATCTGGTATCCATCATATCACAAGGACTTTGAAAGGAGAAGGTTTATGAGATTTTTCCTCTTCAGGTGCAACTATCTTCATATCACAGGATTTAAAAATTAAATAAACAGATAGTACTCTTAATGAAAGAGATCTTTTGAAAACAGGTACCTGCATCTGGGATATGTCCACTTTGCCCTGGACTTTGATCAGTATTGACTTGAGGTTGTAGTGGCAACTGACTAGCCTGTGAAAAAATTGGGTCTGTTTCAGTGACACGAGGCAGTCTCTGTATAGGAGTAGCTGCATCTGGTATATGGCCACTTTGCCCTGGACTTTGATCAGTATTGCCTTGAGGTTGTAGTGTTAACTGACTAGCTTGTGAAGAATTTGGGTTTGTTTCAGTGGCAAGAGGTAGTCTCTGTACAGGATTTCCTACTATAGAGAAAGCATCAACACTGGAGGGATCTCCTGTAGGTTTTATTACTGAGTCTGGTAACATTGCTACTAGCATGGTATCATCATCATCGTCATCGTCATCATCATCATCATCATCATCATCATCATCATCATCATCATCATCCAAATTATATTCTGGATCATCTTTTGTCTCAATATCCTTCAAAAACAAATAACAGAATTATTAACTAAAGACAAATACATTCGACAGAAGTAGTACATGTATGGATTTTTACAAGCCTTATTACTTTACGTGTAGGACAAATTTATCCATTATTTGTTTGAATATGTCCTGATTCCGGATATAAGCTTAGGTATACCCAGCCCTTCTCTCCGGCCAAATTAAACACGGGAGATGCAGCATTGGGCATGATTCGAATAATTGCCTAATTACTCATTAATTTCTTACATATGGTCATCGTCTACATAAAAAATCAAGTCGAGTTACATCGAATCTTACCTCTGATAGATCGGGCAGCAACACTTTATTTGGCCTCACATACACGGGTTTGTTTTTGAAAAGGCGATGTAAAATAACCCCAGTAATCCCTTCCTGACCTGGTGCAAGCGTTGGTTTAACGAGCTTATTATGGACTGACGTAAGGATTTCTATGTCCACAAGGCGAGGTATGGTTTCTCCAAACGCCTCCATGATGGTGGTCTCAACTTGTACTTCGTTCATGGCTTTATAAAACTGGCATGCATTGAGAACTTGTCCGCGCTCTGTCAATGCGACTCTTCTACCTTGTCGCGGCACACCATTGACTGATGGGCCAGGTAATAAGATTAAATTGCACAGGAATGGAGTGTTTCCCTTCGGTTTCGGTTTCGGTCTTGACCTATTTGTCCTGCTGGAGTTACCAAGTCGTCTCATGTTTGCAATTCGTCTAAAATGCGTGGAACTTGCAGAACTTACACTTTGATTGATGCTCGAGCTTGGATTACCTTGTCTACCTTACGAGCGTCCAAAAACACGGGACACTTCAGCACTAACATTCGATTGATTTGGCTGAGACATCTGTTCCGTTAATACTCGAACTTCCTCAAGAAGATGACGGAGTTGCTGTTCTGATTGCTGCGCCATTTTGACACGGCGACAGGGGCCACTCACGAGGGAGAGATAATCCCGCCAATATACTCTCCGCTGACTGCTTAGGCTTACCGGCTCAAAAAAAACTAATCGATATTCTCGAAAGGTGAATTTTTTTTCTCACACAACGATTTTTCATTCTCAACAGTTACTATAAATCTCGTTCGGCAGTTTTTCGTTCTCGATTGGTAATTATGATCTCGCATGACAGTTTTTAATTCTCGTATAGTAATTTCAATTTCTCATACAGTGATTTTCCAATCTAACGTAGTGATTTTCCAATCTCACATCGTGATTTCTCAATCTCACACATTGATTACTGAAACTCGATAGGTGATTTTGAACTCATACCACTTTTGTTATGCTTGGCTTGCCATGGAGTGGGCCTTTATAGAATGAGCTCTCGTTCATTTTAATTTCGGTCCCTCGTTGGTGACCTGGTTCAAATTATTTTGTAATGATGTGTCGACCGCTATCCAAAATAACGGTTGGGTCTCAGGGCACTTCACTCTAAGTAGAGGGGTCAGACAAGGGTGCCCAATGTCCCCTTATTTGTTTATAATAGCAGTCGAGATATTTGCCAACTTTATAAGGACAGACGATGACTTAAAGGGGTTTGAAACGAATGGGATCGAACACAGACAAAGACAATACGCGGACGATACGACATTAATACTCGATGGCTCAGACGGCTCCTTTCTACGCGCAGTAGAGGTTTTGGACAGATTTCACATGATCTCTACGCTTAAAGTAAATTTCGAGAAAACCAAAGTGCTTTGGGTGGGTTCAGCAAACGAGAGGGGACCTATACACTGTAACAAGCCAGATATCCCCTGGGGCGTTTGGTTCGCAGCAGACAGAAATGTAATGCTTCGTTCCAACTATGATGAGAGGATCACGAAAATAAAGAATGTGATCGAATTGTGGCAGTTCAGAAGGCTTACTTTAATTGGCAAAATAACTTTCATTAAAAGGCTTCACCTCTACCCACCTCCACGGAAGCATTACAAAATGTCATTAAACTCCTCTTTGATTTTCTTTGGAACGGTAAGGGCGGCAAGATTAAAATAACAGTTATAATCACGGACTACGATGACGGCGGCCTCAAGATGATCGATATTAACGCGTTCAATCAATCTCTTGAAGTCTCCTGGATCAAAAAATACCTTGATCAGACAAATAGGGGAAAATGGAAATTTGTTTTTGATGACAGTTTAAAGAAACATGGAGGTGAGGCAATTTTCTCATATAATCTCCATAAAGACGACATCCCTATGTTAGGGATAAGTAACCCATTTGTTCGTGAGGTCCTAGAAACCTGGGCAGAGCTACATTTTTCTGACGTTGCTACTATTAATAATGCAAACATTGGTGATCAGATCATCTGGTATAATTCCCTAATTCGAATAAATGACCGGCTCGTTTTCTATAAACATTGGTCAAGCCATGGTATCAGCAAAGTTTCTCACCTGCAAGCCGAGAATGGTACCCTCCTTAGATATGACGAATTGAGGACCGCTATTCAAGAACTAAAATGGTTAGAATTCTATGGAGTTCTATCATCTGTAAAATCCTTTTTGAGGAAGCTGCATAGTACTCCGATGCGCGTCAAGGAAACTGTGAAAGGAGTGACTTTAACTGAGCTTATCTCCAAACGTAAAGTCAATAATTTTATCTATACTTCTCTTTTGAAGAAAAGAACTCCCGCACCCATCCGGAGCCAAGAAAAGTGGCTCAGAGACCTGTGTGGTCAGAATGAGTGTGATGTCAACTGGAAAGTAGCATACACAATTGCCTTTAACTGCACGCTTTCTACCAAATTAAGGACCTTCCATTTTAAGCTCCTACATCGAGGGATTGCCGCGAATGATTTTCTGAAGAAAATCAGTCTTGTTCAATGAGATAAATGTTGCTTTTGTGAACATGAAACAGAAACTATTACCCATCTTTTTCTGCGCTGTTCCATAACCCAAAGTTTTTGGAATGATGTTAAGCAATTCCTTTTTCAAAAGGACCTTGGAAATGATTTTGTTCTCACAGATCTTCATTTGATGGGGCTGTCTAATGTCCCTGCTTATGCAGCGATTGATCTGGTTCTTCTACTTGCAAGATATCATATTTACTCTTGTAAATTAGGGGGAGCGTTGCCTTGTTTTTCCGTCTTTAATAGTAAACTGAACACAATTATTCACATTGAAAAACAAGTGGCTGTTCGGCCGTAGTTATCGTTCCACCTTCTTTAAAAACAAATGGAAGCTTTTTCTTCGTTAAACTTGGTTTGCTCGCACCTGGTAAGCCCCTAGCTCACATCCTTTTCTTTCTATAAACGTTTTCCAATTTTTTTTCAGCCGAAATCACCCACCCATCGTCTTCCAGTGGTTAATACCCGTTTCCTAAGCAATTCAAGTCTATTTGTTAAGTAACCGAATCGTTTGTATAGCATGTGTTTTGTACAGTCCATTTGTGAGTGTTTTGTAATCTGAAAATACTTGCTCCGAATATTATAAATTTATACCTTTATAGCAATAATTAATAAGATTGTATTGTAAGTTGTGCAAGTAAGCATTGTACTGTAAGTCGTGTTTTAATAAAAATTTATTTAAAAATAGTAATAATAAATAAAAAGAAAAACATCGGAATTTGACAAACAAGTTTCAAATTTGAGTCTTGATTTTCTTATTCGACATCGAAAAACTTTTGTTTAGGCCTAATTAGGCCTAAGGTTAGCTTTTAAGAATGTTTAGGATAATTTCTGTATTGATGAAACAATGACCTGCAACCTGTGCCCTGCGACCTGCGACCTGCAGATTAGACTCGCCGTCCGAAATTCTTGTAAAAACGTGGACGAAGCTTACGGAATAACTTTGGTTGGCCTCTGTGGGGGGATTAATTGAGCAGTCGTCGTCTGAATGTCATGGATTTCTGTATTCAGATGTTTTCAAACGAGTTATGGAGGCAGTAAACAATGTTGGTGTCGGGGAATTCGGTGCTGGAAGACTTCTCGGTATACAGGCTCACGCTCAAACGTTGAGGTAAAATAATTGCTGTTAGGCTCAATTTCATGATATCAGGATATCATGATAGCAGGAAAATGATAAGTCTGTGATTAATATTGAATGTGCCTGCCTGTGACATGCTGGGAAATCAATTAGCCCGGAATGAAATTTTACACAGCTACAATTGGGCATTCTAAATTTCCCGGCAGTTCCTCAGTTATCGAGTTCCATAAGTCCCGTTGCTGTTGAGAAAAGTGTATGCCAGGAAAAACAAGTTGCATCTCGCTAGCCTGAAATTTAAGTAATAATTTGCCTATGTTTAAATTAACAAATATACCAATACATCACTAACTTTTCATGTTTAACTAAAGAATTAGGGAAGCAGATGTTCGAAGGTGTAATAGCTGTTGAGTTTTATTCCTCAGTTATCGAGTTCCATAAGTATAAAACTTAAAAATGATTTGCTTTAAAATCAGAAAAGAACTAATTCACTGTTGCTATTGAGAAACGTGTATGCCAGGCAAAATAAGTTGCATCTCCGTAGCCTTAAAGTTAACTGAGAAATAATTTGGCTGTGTTTAAATTAACAAATATACCAATACATCACTAGCGTTTCATGTTTAACAGGAGAATTAGGGAAGCAGATGTTCGAAGGTGTAATAGCTGTTGAGTTTTATTCCTCAGTTATCGAGTTCCATAAGTATAAAACTTAAAAATGGATTGCTTTAAAATCAGAAAGAAACGAACAGGCCATTTCCGAGTTCATGTCTGCCTCCTCTTCAAAGCGAGTCTCAGTGCGAAGGTTTTGTGATGGTAATTACATGTAGTTCTAATTTACATATCAATGAAAACTATTTTTCATAAGAAAAACTTCGCACTTTGACTCGATTTCAAGAGGAGGGAAACATGAACTCGGAAATGGCCTATTCACCGTTGCTGTTGCCAAAAGTGTATGCCAGGCAAAACAAGTTGCATCTCGGTAGCCTGAAAGTTAACTGACAAAATAATTTGACTGTGTTTAAATTAACAAATATAACAATACATCACTAACGTTTCATGTTTAACCGGAGAGTTAGAGAAGCAGATGTACGAAGGTGTAATAGCTGTTGAGTTTTATTCCTCAGTTATCGAGTTCCATAAGTATAAAACTTAAAAATGGATTGCTTTAAAATCAGAAAAGAATTAATTCACCGTTGCTATTGAGAAAAGTGTATGCCAGGCAAAACAAGTTGCATCTCGGTAGCCTGAAAGTTAACTGACAAAATAATTTGCCTGTGTTTAAATTAACAAAGACACCAATACATCACTAACGTTTCATGTTTAACCGGAGAATTAGGGAAGCAGATGTTCGAAGGTGTAATAGCTGTTGAGTTTTATTCCTCAGTTATCGAGTCCCATAAGTATAAACCTTAAAAATGGTTTGCTTTAAAATCAGAAAAGAACCAATTCGCCGTTGCTGTTGAGAAAAGTGTATGCCAGGTAAAACAAGTTGCATCTCGGTAGCCTGAAATTTAAGAAATAATTTGCCTGTGTTTAAATTAACAAATACATCTCTAAGGTTTTTTGTTTAACCGGAGAATTAGGGAAGCAGACGTTCGAAGGTGTAATAGCGGTTGAGTTTTATTCCTCAGTTATCGAGTCCCATAAGTATAAAACTTAAAAATGATTTGCTTTAAAATTAGAAGAGAACCAATTCACCGTTGGTGTTTAGAAAAGTGTATGCCAGGCAAAACAAGTTGCATCTCCGTAGCCTGAAAGTTAACTGAGAAATAGTTTGCCTGTGTTTAGATTAACAAATATAACAATACATCATTTACTTTTCATGTTTAACCGGAGAATTAGGGAAGCAGACGTTCGAAGGTGTAATAGCTGTTGAGTTTTATTCCTCAGTTATCGAGTCCCATAAGTATAAACCTTAAAAATGGTTTGCTTTAAAATCAGAAAAGAACCAATTCGCCGTTGCTGTTGAGAAAAGTGTATGCCAGGTAAAACAAGTTGCATCTCGGTAGCCTGAAATTTAAGAAATAATTTGCCTGTGTTTAAATTAGCAAATACATCTCTAAGGTTTTTTGTTTAACCGGAGAATTAGGGAAGCAGATGTT
Organism: Montipora capricornis; assembly: GCF_036669925.1. NCBI lineage: Eukaryota > Metazoa > Cnidaria > Anthozoa > Scleractinia > Acroporidae > Montipora > Montipora capricornis. The sequence goes on from NC_090890.1 coordinate 793,058, forward strand.
CGAAGGTGTAATAGCTGTTGAGTTTTATTCCTTATTTATCGAGTTCCATAATTATAAAACTTAAAATGGTTTGCCATAAAATCAGAAAAGAACCAATTCACCGTTGCTGTTGAGAAAAGTGTATGCCAGGTAAAACAAGTGGCATCTCGGTAGCCTGAAAGTTAAGAAATAATTTGCCTGTGTTTAAATGAACAAATACACCACTACATCACTAACATTTCATGTTTAACTGGAGACTTAGGGAAGCAGATGTTCGAAGGTGTAATAGCTGTTGAGTTTTATTCCTCAGTTATCGAGTTCCATAAGTATAAAACTTAAAAATGGTTTTCTTTAAAATTTCACTGTTGCTGTTGAGAAATTGCATCTCGGTAGCCTGAAAGTTACGATATAATTTTCCATTTTTAAATTGCATGATGCTGGCCGTTGTAAACCGTGTTTTAGAAAATATTTCAAATTGGACTATTTTGACACGTCACTCAAAATTCATTTAAAGTAATTTGAGATATTTGTCGTCATTAAAAAGTTTATGACGAAGTCGGCCCAACCAATTATTCGAGATTAACACCTCTCTCTCCCTTTCTCTCTCGCTCTGCCTTTTTAGCGTGGGTCTTGTTACAACTCTCACTGAGATTCAGGTAATTTTTTTTTTTACCTAAACAGCGGGGAGCCACATTGCTGACCCAAGTTAAGCGCCTCATGGGTCTTCGGAACTGACAGCAGTTACTCAGCATTCATGATTTCCTCTTTGAAATCACTGTTGTGATTTCTTCTCTTAAGAGAAATGACCTCATACCTCTTTTTGTGGAGAATTTGTGCTTGTTTTGTTTTTGCTTGGAGCTCAAAACTCTCACAAAGACTCCCTTTGACTTTCAATTGAGAGCATTGAAGGTTAGGAGCATTTTTATCCAGTGCATTCAAAATCATTCCAACTGCGCTTCGCACGAAATAGTGATGATCGCAAAATAAAGTGGGGATAAAACTTTGGCTTACTGAAATAACGAAACATGGACTTCAAAACGGAAGATATGGAGATTTCCCTTCGGGTCAGTATTAGATATCAAACGAAGTCTTTTCGATGGATTCGCTTCAAGTTCCTGCATAATCTTGGCTAACCAGCTTAACTGACTTAAAATACGACTGGGGGCGGAAAGAAATCTAGAAAGTTAATAAAAGTTCTTGTTCTAATAACCAAACGATAAAAGATTCGCGTGTAGAAGATTAAGATATCACAATTTGAAAAAAAAAATAATCATGAATAGATCTCTTAATATGTCGTATGAAACCAAGTATTTAGATAAATAATTACAAAATACTATTTTCGAAAAGGTCACGAAGTTTGGTGAAGCTTCTTCCAATACCAAAGATGTTGGTACTTGCAAAAATTTGCAAAAATATTTCCCGCCTCAGTGCAAGTATTCCGTCGTCGTTATTTTATTTGTAGCAATGATCTGCATGTTAATATTCTTTGAGAATAATTAACTCAAGTGTCCAAAATAGTTATGAATATATAAACTATTTTGTATTACTAAAACGTAATAATGCAGCATAGGAAATTGTTTTGCGCATTACAGGAGTTATACCCTTTGCGAGTTTAATTAAATTGAAATTTAAAAGAGACTTTTTACTCTTGATTGAAAAAAAAAGAAACATTGTTTGGGCGTCGCTTAAAAATCAATGCATTTGTAGTTGTAGTTGTTTGCAGTTAATTCTATTTCGTTCTTTCCCTGAGTAATCAGAGGCCCCGTGGGGAAGTCGAAGTTCCCCATTCCGTTGACTAAAAAATGTGATCAAAAATAATTTTTGTAGCAGCTTTGGAGGAGGACTTGAATCAACTGCTCTATCAAGTTATCAAATTTTTCAACATTTAGGGAGGGAACATTCAAAACACCCTAACCTAAACAGTTCCGATAGTTACTGTGCTTCAACTAAAAATGATATGGCAAGCCAAGAAATGCTTCCGGCAAATTGTATTGCTCCACAAGGCACCCCATTTTTCTTCTCTTGTCGGAGTGGTGATGACAAATTGTGCCTGACATTGTCCATTGTGAATATCACACAGCTGGTAAATACTCAGGAAGTGTCAACGCTGTATACGAAGTTGCCCCGACTCCTCATTCTGATGCTTTAGCAACACGTCGATATAGCTAAGCACTCGAAAAGAGAAAACATTGGAAGTTCTCCTCCTTGAATACTAACAAAAAAACTTAAAGCGTGGCGGAACAGAAAAAAATCGAGTCCCTTTTCGGTGTGAAGTGATTCACTTCTTAAAACACCGATGTGATTAGCATGTAGCAGTGCGACTGCTCAGAGGAAAATGTGAGGAACAAAATTTAAATAGTGAAACGTACGGCAGAACTCAACCTTTCATAGATCATAAAAAAAATGGCTGTTAATATTTAAAAACACAGCAAAGTTCACGAGTATTAGTTTTCACAAAAGCGAGCGGTCGCTTTGTTTCGAATTGTAAACGCAAACACCATAAAACATGAAAATTGCGGTCTTATCAGTGATTACCACAGAAATCCACGACTTTTAACAGGACTCGTCATGTCAACATACAGGCAAAAACACGCAAGATACAGCTAGTGATTGACAGATATTTCAACAGAACGGACATCTTCACGCGCATTTTGGCAGGTTAAGGAAGCGAATACGATATATCAATCATGTGCCAATCAAGTGTCAAAACTCAGTTATGTTGGCTTTACCAACGCATTCTATGATAGATTCATATTCACCTTTCATTTTTCAGTACCCATTCAAGATATATTAGAGAACTTTAAAATTAGCATTGCGTCAGTTTACGTGAAACGTTACTCAGCAAACGGCAAGCTACTGCTTGTCGAAAAAAAGCATGAACATTTTCTTATCCTAACTTGTCTCTCTCCTTTGAGAAACTGCTCGATTCTGTAGATGACAAGCAAAAAGTTAGCTGAAATCAACAAGTTTTGTTTGAGTTTTGGCAAAACGCAAATTTCCGTGTATATCTTTGGAATTATTTTTCGGCACATTTGTTTATTACTTTTCAGAGACGTCCAACTGTCATTCGCGAAGTTATAAGGGAGTAACGAATGATAGCTTTCAAACTGTGCCACATGACCAGAATTGGAATGAAGGGTTATTAGGCGGGACATCGAAACATCCTCCCTCATAACACCAAGGCATCGGTGGAACCATCACTCTTGATAAAGGCTTGGTGAAATCCTTTTTTTTCTTCAAAAGAGCAATATCTCTGTAGGAATTAATCCATAGTTCAGGGAAACGAATACCGCTATTTTTCAGTACACCAAAGATTTCGCCGTGGATTACGTTACGACAGCTGCCTCCGTCCCGGTAACCTTTCACTACGAATTCTTGTGGCACATAGGTTGAGTTCCTAGTTCATACCGAGATAAACACTTTAAAAGTTAGGTTTTAGGAGCATTTTGAGATTAGAGTATTTCACCTCGATCTTTTGTATTTGATGAAGCGTTTAATAGTCCAACTGGTTTCCAATAAAAGAGGAATTATATCGTTTTTGTTATGGACAACAATAAGGAGAGTTTAGAGCGCCAAATAAGGCACATATTTTTATGTTCGTATTTGGCTTCTTCGTTGTTCTTGGTGAAATCTTATGATCCGTCTCAATACATAATCTCTTATTTTTCAAGTACTCCTAGAGAAGTGCTGAAATAAGACCGAACCCAAATTTGATTTTAAAAATTGTTTTAAAGAGCTGAAACAAAAACTGCGGCAGCTTTACTTGGGGTGTTCAGCTAATCTATGGAGAATATCTTTCACATCTTTTGAGATGTCAGTTGCCTCAACTCCACTGAAAAGGCTCAACATGACCAGCAAAGTATCTTGAATCAGTAACTCGCCTTTGGCGTTTAAGAGCCGCCCTCTATAAATATCGACTATCGTCGTTTGGACGAGAAAAAATGAAATCCCTCAAACTTTCTCAAAAGAATGGTCTATATAAGTGATTCACATAAATATAACTTTCAGCTCAGTTCAATTCGTATTTTAGCTGTAGTGCGACCATCTTGGTTTAACCGCTCTGAGAGGGCTTTCAGCGGCCATTTTAGACCACACTTTTTAGAATTTGCCTTACAAAGAAAACGGTACAAATCCGAACAAAATAGCATTACTCGAGACAAGCAAATGTTTGTTGTTAGGTTAAGAAGCTTTTTTGGGAATTTGATCGAAATATGATTTTTTTACAGAATTTTTAATTTCTTGTCAATTGAACTACTCTTCAAGTGCCAAAAAAATGGCCGAGTTTAAAGGAAAATATCGCTAAAGATACATTAGTTGGCATCCTAAAACAGCATCCCGGTTAAAGAGCAATGTTTCATCTGTAAGAAAATGCAATAAAATGTTTGGGCAGTTAAGAGGACAAAATTATAGAAGAAGTTTTAACTGTACTTATGTCAACAAACACCGACTTCGTAATTAGCATCACAACCTGAAAATAACGATTTACTACTGAAGAATATAATGATAAATTCCACTTACCTCGTAAAATATCAAGAACTGAATATTTCAAAGTATATCACATTATAGTTCCAGTCGGATACAGCCGCATTTTTGATGATTTGTTGTGCGAAATCACTGTAATAACACCGCAGCCGTTAATTCTTCAAAGCCCGTCAGGACAACCATCACCCGAAAACACTGTCTTTCGCCTCATAAGCTGCCGTGTGCAGGGTGTCAAATATTTCTTTGTTATCCCTAATGACCAAAAATTCTTTTAGCAACCATTTAAATCCTGCTTTGAAGTGGAGACTCTCGTCAAGAAATCGTTTACGTTCTGTTCACCTTCCGCCATAATCAAACAATGAGATTGCGTTACAGAAACGGGAGCACATCCAGACGGGTTGGGGTGGGGGTGTGGTGGAAATTAAAAATGTCACGGACCTTAGCTTGCAAGATGCTGCGAAAGCGTTAGCCATGCTTCGCCTATTGGGGGCTATAAATAAAACACCTGTCTCGAAATAATGGAACATGACTAGTACCTTTGGGGAACGTTGAGAATTTGTGTAGGTTATAATTTTTTTTCTGGCGTTGGGCGTAGTAGGAAGTACCCTCTGTAAACTTATGGTCTCTTATGTAGATGAGTACCTTTTCCAACGAGTTCAAAATATCTTGTGGTAGATTTAGGTGCAAAAATGAGCCTCTGGAACTTTCGTAAGCAAATCGTTTCACGTTTGTTTTCCTCTCTTACTGTGATCAAATTGCGCTGCGGAAACGCGAAGCCTTTCGTAGTAGATTTATATAATGACTACGTCAAATTAAATTTCATATGTGTGGCTACTTTTCATTTTATTTCGCGTCTAATATTTTTAGTCGTTTGGGTTGCAAAAGAGAACCATACAAATATAATGTGTCAATCAAAACATATTGTTTCCAATTATAATTAGTACATTATTTTCGTGACACGCTTAAAGTGAATGGCAAGTAGCCGCACTTGATTTAATTAAGCCGATGGTCCGAGGAGAATTCCTGGTCATGGCCACCTGTGGCTACAAGTCGTATGTTGGAGGTCCCTGTGGATCCAGTATCCAAAACCATAAAAATGTACAGTGCGTCCTACTGAGTGACTGCCAAGGGGACGTGAGCCTTTATTTAAAAGCACTAAACGTTTGGGATTCATCTTTGAAAACCGAGGCACAATTGCACCTAGCAAGGGCAGGTATAGTATGAGCATTTTCATATTTATTTTAGCAGTTTTCTATTCACAAAAGTACAAATCACAGGTATTTATTCCTTGAAGCAAATATACTTATTTTCAACTCCCCCACGAAATTCACGACCTTGGTTCCATGCCATTTCGGATCACAAATTATCACCTGCGATTACGCTTCATTACACCTTCTCACACGAGGACGCTAAAAGTAGTAGCATTTGCAGAGTGAAAAGCGTGTAGCTTGGTTAAAACCAAACTGTTCCATTAGATCGTCCTCTCTACAAAACTAATGCTTTTGAAAAAAAGGTATTTAAATCTCATAAATTCTTCCTTATCAAAGTTTCTTCCATATGAAATTTGGTCTGAGGCATATATTAATCACGTGCTAGGAGACCGTGGGAAAGTGCGAATTTCACTGACGCCCATGCAGTGTATACAACTTGTACTAATGCGTTCATTTCATTTTTTTTTTAATTAAGTGATAATGTATTCAATGAATATTGAAGCTGGGGACGTAAACGTTTGCATTGAGGTCCTGTAATAAATTTTCAATCAAAGTGTAAACCAAAAATTTCACTTTTTGGAAATCATCACACGGGCGACATTTTCAAATGCATGATCGCCATAACGTAGGGACATATATGTGTTGAAAAACGAAGGTTTATTGTGATGCAACGATACTGAATGGGACTGATTGTCCAACTTTAAAAGGGAGAAAGGGAGTTATTGCCTTATTATCATTGTCATCATTATCATTGTCATCATCATCATCATTATCATTACGTCTTTAGGTCTCTTTGATGCAACTGAAGACAACCTAAAAATCAGTATTTGTCCTTAGCACCGAGAATGATATGGAATCCGTTGGCGTTGCAACAAGAAAAAGTGTTCAACCCCTGTAGATTGGGCGCCACACAAGTCCAAGAAATTAAAGGGCGATCGTGGGTTGACAAGTCTTCAGTCAAAAGGAATCTTCCATCTAACCAACCAGCTAGTACATGTTGGCACGCGTAAGTTGATTTTGATCCTACATAGCAACTGAACAGTTGCAGCTCAGCTGCCAAAAAAGCTTTTTGAATTCCTTTCTTTTCTCTTGTCCTCTTATTATATTTTCTTCTTGATGTTGCCATGTTTGCAGCTCTCTTTGTTAAACGAATTTTTGAAGACAGCACTTAACATCCCTTACAGCTGCACACACACAAGACAACGACGCCAATAACGAGAAATAATGCTATCAACTTTCTAGGCTTTTATAATCAGCACCGAGGGAGGTATAAAAGGGGAATACTTAATCAGCTACACCGGCATTTTATTTTCGGTTCAAATAGTGAAATTAACTGACACGGTACATATATAGCAAACAAGATGAATCAATCAATAATTGAATAGCGATTTCTCATCTCCTGATCAAGTTACCTCCATTTCTTAGCACTTCGCTTCTGCTATCTAGTATATAATATTAGTAACTGTTATTCAATTAAATTCCAGCAATATGTAAACAGTGTAGAGGAAAGCTTAAAACTGAGCTCAAATCAAATATATCAGGATCATCTGAGCGCTTACCATGTGACCCTGGAGGAAAGAAAAAGGAAGAGTTGGTGCTTCCACATCTCATTACTCCTATTTCTTCTAACCTGGAGATTTGTGCCACAGCTCGGCAGAAGGAAAACTGTCACTTCCATCACTTGTCAGCCATACATCGACGTCAATTAGCTCCGAGATCAGTGCTTCCGCTCTGCAAAAGGAAGTTGTGACTCTTCCTAAGCATGGCTCTACGGACAGTAGTGAGGTTTGTGCAGTGTTTTTAGTATTCCCTCTTTTGATACGGTGTGTAAATGTTTCTATTATGATCAATTTTGTTGGTCTTTTCTTACAGGATGGAGGATGTAGAGGCAGTGATCTGGTGGATGCGTTTGAGAAATTGGCTCTCGATGACGATAAAAGTGTTCATTTTTCATATGTAGGAAGCAGTAGCAGCGAGGCGTCTCATGACGTCTATGGTGATCTGCAAGTTCTCCGTACGGAAAAACTCAACCAGTTTTTAACTGCTTGTGGTAAAGAAGAGAAGGTCCTTGGCCAGCCAAAAAAGCGGTGGGAAAATTTGAGTAAACAAAGATGAAATGCTTATGTTGCCAGAGCAACAACCGCAATTGTAGCTGAGTTAGATGTAATCACACCCGGAGATGCTGGACATTTGTGGACGGCAGTGAAATCGTCGCGTAGTGTTGAAACAGCCCTTGAAACAGGCGAAAGCGTTGATAGAAAGTATCTAGTTGTACTCGCTGAAACATACCAACATGCCACAGGTTGGGACACCCGCAGGCAGGTCTTAGCTATAATGGCAGACTTAGTTCCCATTTGTGAAATCAAGAAGTTTATACCTGGTCTAACTGATTACAGAGTTAAGGAAGCTCGGCTCCACATCTTGAAGTATGGACGTGGTGCTCCTGTCCATTTAAAGAAAAGTCCAAGAATGAGGGTCAATGAAAACCAACTTGATCATTTCTTGACTTTCATGACAAGCTCCCATGTGGTACAAGACCTTCCGTTTGGTAAGCGATACCTACATTTGGAAAACGGCCAGGTTTTAAAAACCCCGAATGTGATTTGAGCAATGATCCCACAAAGAATCATTGAGCAGTATACCCAGTTTTGTAAGGAATGTGACATGAAGCCCCTAAACCCAGCTACTATTTCGCGCTTGTTATCCGTGTGCGCTGCAACAGTTCGCAAATCCCAGCAGGGTCTGGACTACATCACTGCTGATGGTGCTAAAGGGTTTGATGACTTAGCTGCTCTGGCTGCCAAGCTTAAAGACAAACGTGTCTGTGACGGGGAATGGTCAGGGGCACCCAACGAATCTGTTCCTCACATTATCTGTTCCCAAGAGGAATCTTGCTGGCTGGCAAAAATACAGGTGTTTCGATGAGCTGGCTGGGAAATTTTGTTATTGATAGAGGTTTTGCCTGGGAATTACTGACTTTTTCTAGCATTTCAACCCGAGCTCGCAGTAGAAGCACGGACGACGGAGGACGACTAAAAAAAAAAAAAAAAAAAAAAACCCCTTCCCTCTCCCAGAGAGTAGTCACAAACATACGACGGCTGGTCAGAGTGATTGCGCTTGCGGAAAAAACCTGTTTTGTCCCGGTTTTGTCGCTTTTGTTCGGTCGTTTTGGGTCGAGGGATTTGAAAGCGCGCGGAATTCCTGATTGGGAAATAAATTTGATCAGCTGGCTGGGAAACCAACCAATTTTATCTAGCTGGCTGGGAAATTTCTTGTGTGTCTTGCTGGGAAAAAGGAACAGATCATGTTTTCCCAGCAACACTGAAAAACACCTGAAAATGCCTTAATAACATTTATTTCATTAACTGGGGTATAATAATACATTTTACAACAAATTGGTCGTTGGGTGCCCCTGAATGGTTTAGTTACTGCCAGGAAGCACTAAAAGCGGGAAACCAGTATATTAAAGCAGAGTACAAGGTATGCTGAGTGGTGTAAGCTACGAAACTTACAGATAATTTTTTCCTGTTTTCTTGTTTTGTTTCACGTATTTAAAAAATCCACGTAAATATCAAGAGAACAGAAAAGTTGAATGATGAGTACTTTTCCTTGCATTTTAAAGGGTAAATTACAGCTAAGCTCGTCCATCAGACTGGTGTTAGATTTAATTTTGACACTAAAGCGACAATTTCTATGCCGTTCTCAAAATATGATTCAGTAATGAAATGCATTTCTTTACCAGATTCAAGAAGGAAGCATCTTGCGTCAGCCTTTATATTCTGCCTAATAAACTGTAATGCAGTATATTAAGTAAGACCCGTAATTTTTGATAGTAACGTTTAATCAATGGTTGATCGATGACACAATGATGTTTTACCTGACTAGTTTAAATTTGCTTGCTTGCTTGCTTGCTGACTGACTGACTGACTGCAGATGATTGACTTGCTGATTGATCGGCTGAATGTTTACCATTACCGCATCATCTACATGACTTCTAAAACATTTTTTTTCTACTAGCAGATTCACATCGCACAAGAGTCGCACATCGCTGATCACTGTGCGGTATACGCTCTTAGTGACCCCAAGGAAGACCATTTCCAGCGCAAATGCAATCACCCCCATGACCAATCCTGCTCGTCTTGCGAAGGGCTTAATTCTGTTCTCTCGAGCATTGAGGCTTCAGTGAGAGATAAGGCTGCCAACCTGGCAGACGAGGAGCGTGACGATATGATGTATTCTTGCCAGCAGGCCGTGCAAGCCATTCATAATTGGAAAGCTCAGCAACTTTGAGTTCTTCAACAGGATAGATGCCGAATCCATGTGCTGCAAGAATTAAGTTTAAATGAAGTTCTTATAACCCAAGACTGGGCTATGAAGTTTTTGCCACAAAAGTACCGAGAGACCCAAACAGATTGGTTTGGAAAAAGAGGCATATATTGGCACATTAGCGTCGCAGTCAGGAGAAACACGGACGGAAAGCTTGCCG
>NC_090890.1:808215-820715 GCF_036669925.1 Montipora capricornis
GCGAGGAAACCCAGAAAGCTCTAAAACGCCACCGCAAACGAGTGACAAAGATGGTTGTCTTTGTGACTGTCATTTACGTGTTGTGCTGGGTTCCTGAGCTTTTGATCTACTTCCTTGGCTTCACTGGCACCATCACGCTCGTTGGAATTCATCACACAATCGCCTCTGCTTTGATCGTTTTCAACTCCAGTGTTAACCCTATCGTCTACAGCCTACAGAGCAGTCAGTTTCGAAAACATTTGTCAGAACTAATTTGCTGCAAAAGGAACAGAGTTTCAGCTATGGAGTCCATTGCTCCCTCCAGCATATCGCCAAGACGGCAAGAAATGGAAACGGTAGAGGAGGAAGAGGGAGGCTTAGCAGGACACCCGTCCCATCACGGCATTGAAAAAGTCACATCTGAGAAAATTTTGATTCCACTTACAAATGCAACCGAAGATAATATTAAAACCTGACATTCGCTGAAAGGAAAGGAAAGGAAAGGAAAGGAACTTTATTCAAGTGCCCAGTCGTTCAAGCGCTTTAGCACTAATTGGGGACTTTGTAAACTGAAATTAACAATTAACGCAAATCAAGGCTGAGACGAACCTTTTCGAAATCTATGGCATTTTAAATATAGAGCGATCGCTGTAACTAAACCGGTAGAGACAAAAATTCAAATACCTTTAAGACTGATCAGTAGAAACTAATAATACAGGCTCTACACCGTCGCTCAGCCCAAAATCCAATCTCCTGTTACTTAACAACAACAGCAACAACAGTGAACTTTATTTGCATGACTGTAACGTGAACACAGCATTGCAAAAGTGTCGAAAGCATGATAATTACAGTAACTTACTTTCCAGGCTGAGGGTACAACGTTGATAAGGTAAGATTAACAAATCATAACATTTATCCAGTATTCCAAAAAGGGGTCCAATTAATTTGTCTCTCATTTCAAAGCACGATGAGATGAACCGCACAATGGATTGAAGGTCAATATAGTAATGATTAGAAATTCTTTAGTTGTGATATCAAATTTTTATGAGATAATTTTCACCGAAGTGAAGGTGGCTAGTGGTGGAGATAGTATATTGAGTGAGATAATATCGCACAAAAAGTAATTTTAATTCATTTATTTCTGCAACGATTACAATGTTTTCGGGCGCAAATCCCAAGCGAGTTGCTCGGAGTTGAATGGCAAAGGATATTCGATCGGAATTTGAGTAGCCAATCAGAGGGCGCCTTCAACGCTATGCCCTTTTTTCGTATATACAAAATTGTATTATTATGCTTTGTCTAAGTCTATAGTTTCCTTCTTATAAGGTAAACTAAGATATCGCCGCTATTTTAAGCAAGTGTAATCTTGCTAAACCGCACATACTTTTTTGCATGGTATAGCTACGTTATTGTAAATAATATCAGCTCGTTGAGCTCAAGAGAGTTGGTTATGTGCGGTGAAATAAAATTGAGTTCACTTAGCGCAAAGGTCAAGTGATTTTATATTGGACATTATTAATTATACGTTAATTAATAATTAATTAATTAATTCGACGACTCAAAACAAGTGATCAAGAGGAAGCTGTTACTGCAACAACGGCTCTCGTTACTGGTTAAAACACTAGGAATGGAAGCAATGGAGCTTAATCTTAAACACAATAGAAATGTATCCTGTACCGACCCCCCCCCCCCCCCCCAAAAAAAAAAAAAAAAAAAAAAAGGAGATAAACACAATAGAACAATAGAAATGCATCCTGTACTGACGCCCCCCCTTCCCATCCCCTCCTTCCCATTTGTACATTACACACGACGGCGGGAGGCAAATGTTTCGACCTTAGGACATTTTTTTTTCAGTCGCTTACACTAAGAGATCTCTGCTTGCAGGGAACTCGTCACAAATTACTGAGAGCACAAAGCACACACTTATTTTGGTGATACTCGGCCATGACAATAAAGTTTTTGTCATAGGGTCTTCAGCTCGTCCTCGCTATTTGTACAAGGATTGAGAGACGAGTTGTAAGCATCGAACATCCGAGGCACAACTGCATGACGACAACCAGATGAAGGCTTGAGACTGAGCTATCATGTCAGATTCGTCTTTCGCAGCCAGGGGCTAAGTTTGCCTCCGGCGAAAAAAACAAACAAACAAACAAACAAAAAACACTTCAGTACCGAATCAAGCTACTTAACTGAAGTCACTAACATTTGGTATAATTTTTCTGACAAAATTTGACTCGACCACAGGCCAAGAAAACTGTTTTTTGAAAAGGTAAAAATTAGATAGTGATAAAAACGTTTGCGTTTTCCATATCCAGATACCCAAAGAGAAGCTCAAAATAAGCTATGTCACAATATCGAGTGTAAATAATTTGTTGTAAGTGAAAACAGAAAACTGTTAAAGGGATTTGTATGGAAAAGCACACTGGTCCATCTGGTCACGATTCAATGAATTTCATACCAATCCTTGTGAATTACATACACTGATAAATAAGGACTTTTCAGGGGCCATGAAAAACAATCATTTAAACTGTCTAGTGTATCTAATAGATAGTAGACTGGAAGTTTGTTGATAGGGACATCATTTATCATTAAGTCGACAACTCGAGTTGGATCTGAAAAATAAATACGCACAGGAGCCCATCAGTACGAGCCTCCAACTGGCTTCCCTAGGTGAGGTAGCGTTTTTCCTGACCTCTCTATTTTTAGAAATAACTTTTTTGAATTTGCCGCGCTAATTAAAGGCGTTTACTAAGTGCCCTGCATGAAGGGGCTATCCAAGATGGCGGCCGAATGCGGGAAACAAGCCTCAAAGTCTTGAAAACGCCTTCCCGTTCCATTTTCAATTGTTATTGACGTTTACCATGACAACGAATGGCGGGAAAGTGGCTCTAAAAATAGATAGGTGAGGAAAAACGCTACTTTATAGAAACAAAGTGGGAAATGAAGGCTCCTACTGATGGGTCCTGCCACACAGGAAGGAAGCCACCCACAATGGCAATAAGGTTTGGGCTTTTTAATTGAGAATTTTTTCATATAATTATCTTCTTTTAGCCTTTTATCGAGATTCCCGTACAAAATCCTTATAATTTGTAGCCCATGCTCACACTGAACTTGGGTTGCCTGTGGTCACATTGAAACGGTACGAGTTAGTGCTTAGTAGCCAAGCTTTGAGCTGTGGAGAGGAGTCTGGACATCACAAACCCGTAAGATGAGTCGCAGCAAAAAGAATAGAGTGTTTTCATGTGACGTCACGGCGGCCATGTTGGTGTACCTTAACAATGGAACGGCGGCCACGTTGGTGTACCTAACGAATCCTCCAGGAATTGTTCTATCATGCAAATGTTTTCTTTTGTTTCGCTGGGAAAACAAGGTTACTGATCACTCTACACTTGGATACTCACTAAATCGTTTTATGTGTTCAGGTCTAGTAACTCTCAAGAAGATAACTTGACAACTGTTGTGTGAATTTTCGCTCAACTCATATTAGAGGCAGTTGACAAACGACGTGGATACTAGACGCTCTATGAGCGTAAAATGGGCTGCCTGTGGTACGTGTTACACAAAAACAGAAAGCACTTGAGTTGGGTGATATTGAACTGCACCGTTCCAGTTATTTTTTTCAAGGGGTGGAGGGGGTCATATAGACCATTTGAGGGGTCACCCAGACGTCGTGCAAGCAGTGGCCCTTTGACTCACACGTTCAGACGTTGAATTATTTGCCAATGTCTTGTCCCGTTTTGAGGTCTTTTACCTTTTTAAGCCTAACACGCAAGGTATCTTGATTATAGGCGACCGCTGAAATTGATGTCACTTTTGACTTTGCGATTTATTTGTGCAGTCGAAACTATAATAGAAAAATTGAACGTAGATCGATCGACACTCCTAAAAACTTCCCTCTGCTCTTCCTAAAAACTGTGTTATAATATTTATTTACTTTTGCATCAATATTTGTTTTGCATAAGGCAGACCAGCAAGATCTGTACCTTGCTTAGTTCGCATTTTTGAGCGTTAAAATAAAATCTTCAGTCTGACAGCAAGTCGTATATTTTGAGGTTTCCCCTCCAGAAACCTACCCCACCGGACAGGGTTTAACTTTAGTGAACTTTTGTCGTGAAAAGCTGTCAGACGCGCAGAGTACACGCTCACACTTTCTGTGAAAAAGAGGTTGAAGCAAATTCCATGTTTGCCTTGAAGCCAATATTTCTCGATTCCCTTCTATTTTCTTCAATCTTTCTCAATTCTTTGATTGCACCTAACGTCACGGCACCGCACCATTTTGGTGGAAAGAACAATAGCGAAAAGCATCTACCATAGCGCTATGATGATTAACGATATCAAAACAATGTTGTGTGCTTTTAGAGCTACGTGACCCTACATATTACGCAAAAACAAATTGAATCTCCTGGGAAACAAAACGCAGCTTAGTTCACAGTGATGGACTAAAGCACTGACTGTATCACTGTGCACTACCACACGTACGCAATGCGTGCCTATTTTTATTATAAATCTGAATTTCGAATTCTCAGCGAAAGATTAATGACACTCGATCGTAAGAACTTTAAAATTTCTGCAGTCACTGACTTCTAATATATAGATTTAGCAAAGCCTAAAAGCGGAGCTCCCGTTTCTAACCCCAGAAAGCAAAATTCATATGGAAATAGTTATGCTTCTGCATAAACTGCAACATTAATATTTACTGCACGACTGATAAAAACAAGGCAAAAATGTATTTTTAAACGATTTTGGCTGGCCAATACTAGCCTTTATCAGGTTTATTTGGAGATCTAACGAATTTACAGAATATATATACACATGTGATGAAGTACTTAAAGAAGATTTCATATGATAACGTTACGTGATATAGCTACTGGATAAACAAACCAAAAGAATTGAAAAGAACAAGACGCCTATAAGGGCGTATCCGTGGGATGCGCAAACAACACAAATTTTGCAGTTACAGTGAACTTCAACTACGGGTAAACTTCGGAAAATGCCGAGAGATTACCAGAATTTTATTTGAAGTTTGTTTGTTGTAAAAACTCTTATTATTAATGTTATTAAATTTGCAAATGCAAAAAATGAAGCCCTATTAGGGGATACGGGATATTGAGGGGGGGGGGGGGGGGGGGGAGAGGGAAGGGGGGAAGAAATGAACGGCATACGCGATACGTTATAAAATAGGCACGCATTGCGTACGTGTGGTAGTGTAGTAACTTGACGGTGTTTTTTTCCATAACTGTTAACTGAGCTGCGTTTTGTTTTTCAGAAGATTCAAGTTGTCTTTGCGTAATATGTAGCTCTAAGAGTACACAACTTTTCTTTGGTGTCGTAAATCATTATAGCGCCATGGTAGATGTCTTTGCTAAATATCCCCTGAGAAGACATTTGGTTCAGTAAAATACTAATCCCAGAAAGATTGACGAAAATGAAAGGAAATCGACAAACATTGGCTTCACAGCTGACATGTTGATCATTTTCAAGTTCCCTTACAACTTATTTTTACCACAAGTTTAAGCGTGTGCTCTGATGGGAGACCCCAAAATATGCGACTTGCAGTCAGGAACATATGACCGAAAATTCTATTTTAACGCTCAAAAATGCGATCTAAGACAGATTTTGTTAGCCTGCTTTATGCAAAACAAATATTGACGCAAAAGTAAATAAATATTGACATACAGGTTTTACGAAGAGATGAAGGAAGTTTTTAAGAAGTGTCGATCGAGAATAAAACAATTTGCCATCCCGAACAAATTTGCGAGATAAAAACATCATAAATTTTCTGCCGCAAATATAACAAGTTACCATCAGCGAAAAACATTGTGGGAGATTTTTGCTACCTTCAATTATACAAGTATGAGTGACATTGATTTTAGCGGCCGCCTGTGATCAAGTTACCTTGCGTGTTTATCAGCTTACCAACAATTCACGAAACAAAGGATACACGATATGTGGCAAAATGGCGGCAAGACTCCGGATTTTTGTTAATTGGTTTTTCTTTCTTTCAAGTGTTGTAAAGTTCGACAAGATATGTGCGAATTTAACACAAAGATCGCAATCGTTGATGCTAGTTCTAAGTGTCAACTAAAATTAAACCCCTTCGAATGGGGTAAGTACTTGGATGGGGAGACCACTGCGAAGTCCCCCTGAGGACCACGATAGCTAATTTGTTTAAACTTGATTTCATTTTTCATTTTGTTGGGCCGTTAAAGACTATTTTCTTATCTTCTTTCTACGTCCGAACGACTGAACAAACTGGTTCGCAAGAAACAAGTTGATTGGAGTATTAATTATTCGTTCTTGCAAAAAATTGTTCACAGTGGAACACACAAGAACGAAGCAAGATCTAGAAATAATGTAGAAAACTCTCCTTACCTTTAAAGCTTGCCCTTTTCAAAGAAAAATCATCTGTCCACTTTATCAATACTCTCAGATGTGAGGTTTAATACTGTGTCAATCAACGCGGGCGGAAAGGATTCCAAACTAAATGTTTGCTCTTATCGGAATGTAAGAACTTCGTCACCGTAATCTAGTGGTCTAACGCGCTCTCAGAATGCCAGAATGCCGAGGCAAGTGTGATTGTTCTATTCGCCATAAGGAAGTTTGGAAATACTGGAAGATATAAAATTGGGTTCACCCGATCGGAGCTTAATTCAATATCCGCTAGGTATGCACAGCTGAGACTACCAACAACAAAAAGGGGATACTCGACTGGTTTTAATAAAATGCCGTTGAAACACTAAATGCTAAATAACGAGATCGTTAAATTATCCGGCACGCTTGTTGAGCTTGTGAGCTTTTCGATGGGAATGAGTAACATATGACTTTGTGAATTGTTATTGCTAAGGAAGTCTTCTGAGAATGCGGTCTGGATTTAAATACTAGTGGGACTGAGTATAGGGCGTCTGTGCGCAATTTTTCCCTGATTGCGTGATACGCGTGAGTTTCTGCTATCACAATGTGTAGTTCTGGCAGCACATCAACCCTGCAAAATTTCAATCCTGCAGACTTAGTATTTGAAAAGATATTCCATATTTTGTGATTTTACATAATTTTGTGTCCGCTATGTGACGTCACATGTCCTCTAATTTGCATAAATCAAAATCTTGAATGCCTCGGCAACCAAGAGTGCTATCACAATACAATAAACGCCGTTGTTCATCATTTTGAAAGCTCTTTTGAACAAACCATTAAAAATTTTGTTTCACATGCACTTCAACTACATGACAAATAGTCACAATCATCGATATCCTTGTACAACATAGCCCCAGTTGAATGAATGAATGCTGAATCTTACCACTAGTTTACTTAGAAGGTCTTTGCAATGCTCTTGGATTAATGTGGCTCACAGGACAAATTGTAAGCATTAAAGCGTCACTTTGGTTAACAATTGAGCGCTTTTTAGCTATTGTTTATTGTATAGAGCCTTCTATCACAATCACTTGTGGACGAGCGGTCACCTTCCTTGTACTCACGTGGTGTTTGGGCGTGACTGTAGCGATCCTGCCCTTGGCAAAGACCTCCTTATTTACAACCAATAACTACTGTATTCCTATTCGGCCGATCAAAGACATTCTGCATTCGTACGAAATGAGTATTGCGTTGTCTTTATGAGGGATGGTAGCATACTTCGCAATCGTTCCCTTGAACATAAAGATCTTCATTTTAGTGAAGAAAACAAGCAAGCGAGCGGCAATTAGGATAGGCGGGTCCGTTGCTAAGAAAATTGCCATCCTAGTTATGAGCAGCATGGTTTTTTTTTCTTTATTTCTTTCAATAGTCATCGCTTTTCTTTGGCTTACGATTAACTTAAAGGACACTATGTCGCCACAAAACCGAGAAATTTCAACTGGTAATAATGCGTTTATTGATTCTCTGCTTTAGGTTTTTAGAGCGGAGAAGTTCGAGCAAGCCATAAAACTGAGGTTTGACACAATTTGCTATTTTAATTCCACAAATTCCGAGAAAAAATGCAATGGTTTATTAGCGCCCGTGCCTCTACCGAGACCACGTAGGCTGGGCTAGACAGGGGAGAACGTGTTCCTTACATATTTTAAGACCGTTTTTGCCGCATTGTTGGACCGGACAGCTTTTTCCAAAGCGCGACTGCATCTCATTTACAGGCTGCGCAAGCATAATTTCAAGAAGAAGGATTTCATGCATATACAGTCAAACTCTCATTTTACTAACTAGGCCTAAGCGCCAATTCAACAGATGTAGTCTAAACAGTCGTTTTATATCTTAGCAATGGACACTAATCTAGGCCTGAAATCTCATCTAGAGTGGTTAGTTTTTTTTATCAGTTTGTTTGTATACCTATGAGATCCTTGTTAATTCAAGTAACATACATAGGCAAATTAGCGTCTTTTGTTTTAACAAAACTACCAATGCTCAAAACTCCTCTGAGTTTGGGCATGCTATCTGTTCAGTCTTATGATTGCGTCGGGAAACCATGCTTAAGGTTTTTTTTAAAATTATCGTCATTATTTTAATTTTACTTGCCACGCAAGCAGAAACACTTAAAAACGGGCGAAAACTCACTAGTACTTTAATTTATCTAAAATACAAAAGACTAATTGATTACAAATTTTTTTGTCCTCATTTGTCCGCCCGTAAACAAAAGAAAAAAAACCGGTTCTATTGTTCATTAATTTTCGTTAATTTTGAGATTTTGAAAGGGAGAAGAAATGATAAATATGGGATTTGTAATAAGGGCATGTAAGTGTTTATGTGAGACATTATGTAATGAAGATGTCCAAGTACGCATTGGAATTTCAGCGAGATAAATTCGTTAAGTCGCATCAGTATGAACAATGCAAAAGAGAGGTGACTCCCACTGCATTGTGAGGAACATATTATAACTAGGAACCTTGTGTATTTTGCAAGCGTGTATGCGCCCAATGTTGACGCATGCTCACATGTAGTTTACTTACCACATGGATACTGAGAAAAATGGTCATACTATACACCCTTTTAATAAGTCTAATATATGCCGTTTTCCGCTAATGACTTCGAACTCGTGCTTTCAAATTTCATTGAGAAATGTACAAAGGCTTAAAACAAGAAGAGAAATCGAAAAAGTTTTAGGCATTTGTAAATTTATAAATAAAATTTGAAATCATGAGTTCGACGTCATTAGCGCAAAACGGCATATATTAGACTTATTAAAAGGGTGTATAGAATAGACACCGCAAGGAATGCACCCCTACCGAGCGCGGTGATCAGAAAGGAATCTGTGACATACGCTCTTGGGTATTTCCTTTCGCGGTGCAATTATGCGAACGACATTCGCCTGTAAGCTCCGATTTATCGTCATAGTACAACGCTCTCGTGATATCAGGCCACAGATGCCCCAACAGATTTCGGTGTTTTAGATACTTTCTTTCGTTGTTTTGTATTTTTGTTGTTTATTTGTTACCTCAATGGGATTTTATCGTCCGGGTGAAAGTAGTCCTGAGAAAGACTGTTGGCATTGACTGGCCGTGTCAATATCCTGAGCGGAAGTCATCTTCAGAGTCAAATGACGGTTGAAAATTCAAACGAAATTCAATGTAGTAATGCTCTGGTCTTTATTGTGATTGGTAGTTGGAAGAGTAATGTGATTGGTAGTGAGGATGGTGAGTGGTGACTGGTGCATTTCTGTCCGGTGAAGGTCGCAGCAAGGTTGTAAACTGAGAAAGAACAAGCGTGTGGTTGAGGTTTTCTGTCAAGTAATCGTTTGTAAGGCGCAGGTAGAGGTTGGCAACGGTTTAATGTAGTTTGTTCTAAGTTTGTAGACCAGCTTTCAAGAGTAAGACGCTGGTAAAATTTCGTACAGTAGGTTAAGTACCTAAAGTAAGCACACAGGTCATAAAAACAACGTAAAAACTGATCGGACTTATATTATTTTGATAAGTGAATCGACTCTTGCGAACCCTTAAGTCGCTTCTAAAGCTGCTGTTACATTGTGAAACTTTTAGGAGACGTATGTGCAACGGCGCTGCAAAACAGGTTTCAGCAGGCGTTACACAGTTTAGCATGATCGGAAACGTGAAACTTTTTTAAACTTCTGTTGAGAAACAAGTTTCATGAAAAATAGAACTGCTTTCTATTTCTGCAACCGTGGAAACGATCGCAGTGGTGATAAAAAAAAGAGTTTCCCTCAGTCTTGTTGTGCTACACAGCATAAGGCAATCAGAAAACAGAACAATTAAGTCCGCCATGATTCATTGCAAGCGTCCAAAGTAAAATGGTGGATGAAAACAATATTTTGAGACCAGTTTCAACGTTCCCGGACAAGTTTCGACTTTCTGTGTAACACGGTGCAACGCTGCTGAAAGTTGTTTGGCAAAGCCGTTGCACGTACGTTTCAGCTAAAAGTCTCAACGTCTAACAGCGGTTTAACATATTAAATTAACGTGGCACCCTGATCCCATCATGGATCCACCTCCCCATGCGCATTGCCGCGTGAGGACTGATTTTTCCAGTCCCCAACTTCAGCTACCACATTTGTGATGTGGCGCTGCCGCGTTAAGGGGTTGGCTAAACTTCGAATTCATATTTCAGGTATCGGTTATGCCATGAAAATAGGGTCAAACAAGACCGAAACGGCGGTCCATGGTCGCCTTATACCTCATCCGGTAATGACGTTGTACATACGAGCCACACCTCAGGGGAGATGTTATATATACTGACCACCTTACTGTCAGCTTTTTCCTTAATAACATAACATAGGTAGCCAGTGGGCGGTAATTCTAAACAGTGGTGTAAAAGTTCTGCTACATTTAGTTTTAACTCTTGTCAATCTTAAAAAAAAGAAGAAAAAAAAAAAGGAAAGTTAATGGGATGGTTATTAACCTTTCTTTCGTCTCTTTATCACAAACTGCCGCTCCCAAAAGTAGGTCACCTTCGATTACGCCAAAATAATGTTTGTTTATTATCATTATCATTATTATTGTAAAACCGGATAACCAACATCGATGATAGTGAGCTGGTTGTAAACAGGAACATTGCAAGATTCGTTGAGGAAACAGTCCAAAGTAAAATGGACAGAGCGTATGAATAGTGATCTTCTGGGATGCAAGAGAAAAGAGAGGATCTGATATCGTCTGTAGACCCTCCACGCAACGCTACCGGAAGGAAGAAGGGTTATATCGAAGTAATGACGGATCGATTTATGGGAGTATTAGGGTTACGGATACTTGGGGCTAAAAAGCCAGAATTTACGGGATCAAGCATCGAGATTGTAGAAAATGGAGCAAGAGCTGGGCTATACACGACATACTAGCTCTTTATTCGAGAGTGGAAACAGCTTAGAAATTTAGTCGGATGATATAGAAGAGAAGGCGCCCGAAGAAAATAATCAAGATGACTTGCGAAACATTCAAAACAATAACCCACAACAGCAGTTTGAAAATGCTGATTCCGTTACCTCGGAATTGCATAAGCCAGTAACAACCGAGAGTGGTCGAGTACCTTCTCCCACGGGACTGCCTAGTACAATAGTCACAGATCAAAACAAAATCAAACCAAATCTGCCCGATTATGAGGTGTTTCCTTCCGAAATAAAGAACAAAACATGGGGTAAATTATATTAGCCACGCGAGCTTCTGTAACATTGTCAATGGTGTTTACGACGAAATCGTAGAATAGAGCGTCGATTAGCTCTCTGGAAACAAGGGGACCTTGATTTGTTGCTTAAAGAAGTGAGCTTTATACAGGGGAGATTTGTGAACTCTAAGAAAGCTAGGACGGCAGAAGATGTATGCAAAGTTTTTTCAAAACTGGTTCTGCAAGGAAAGTTGTCAGCTGCAATGACAAGCGCGCAGAGGCGGCTGATAGTGCAGAGGAGACTTTGTTGCACGGTCTAGTTGATTATATTACACCAAACGTGTATGATCTCATAGACGAAGAAATGATTTACAACCTAGAAAGCAAAACCAAGGGCTCAGCCGGGCCATCGGGAATGGACTCGGAGCTTTATAGGAGAATCTTGTGCTCTAAGAACTTCAAGACTACTTCAAGATTGAGGGTAAAAACCTAAGAGAAGAGATAGCTGTGTTCACGATAAATCTGCTTAAGAAATCGTACCAGTGGTTAGGGCGCTTGCCTTGAGAACCGGAGATCCCGGGTTCAAGACCCGCTCTGACCACTCGTTGAATTTGATCCTGGTAGTCCCTGGTTCAACTTCCCAGCTGCACTTGTAAATAGCCAACTGGTTTGCCTCCAGTAAAGAGTAAAGAGAGAGAAACGTTTGGGTATCTCGTGAACGGGTCAAAGAGTTGGCTGATTGTTAAGTCTGAGGCACTTGCAGATGAAGCAAAGAAGGTGTTTGGAGGTGAAGTCAATATAACAACTGAAGGTCAGCGCCATCTAGGAGCAGTGATTGCGTCGCAAGAATACAAAGATCATTATTGTGAGGAGAAAGTTCGCATATGGTAAGAGGAAATCGAACGGGTCTCCGAAATTGCAAAGAGTCAGCCTCACACAGCGTACATTGCCTTCACAAAAGGGTACAAGTCAAAGTTCACCTACTTCATGTGCAC
>NC_090890.1:825715-840715 GCF_036669925.1 Montipora capricornis
CAGATTTCTGAAACTAAAACATCCCTGATAGCTATTTTCATATTTTTACATTCTATTTTTAAGGGGTCTACCGAAAAAGGTATTATTCTTATACCCGTCAGGTTTAGTTCCTATCCACAGATACCTATGTATCACTGTAAAGCTAGTTTAATCATTGATTTTAAAAATTGACGGTTTTTGGATGCCTCTTTTGTGCCACGTGATACAGGCCACTCAATATTGTGAATTAAGTGCTGCTGGACGTAGCCTTGTCTCCAGGGGTTTTCATTCTCTTAAGCAGAAGGCATTTATTTAGTACTAGGTTGCTGCTAAAAGGAGTAAAATACAACTCAGTGGCTGATATTATTTTGGAGCACTTTGAGCTGTGTTATTATAAATTCAGCAATGACTGTTAACACTTACGTTAAAAACGAAACCATCAAGAAGGGACGAACGTTCGCCGTTTAACATCTCAATGTGGAGGCAACCAGTCTTCCAGACATCGGGGCAGCCTACATGTTCCTACGAAAAAAAGGCCAAGGGTTATTTATAAACAACATTTTATACATAATATTGGTATCCCACAAATTGGCAAGCGCTAGCCCTTTGTCATTCGCTCCGACGAAGGGCTAACGCTCTTTTATCTTTTTCGGTTGAAATTTGACGCTTATCAACTAGTCAGACATTTAGTCTGTTTTAGACTCTTCTCGGCCACCGCGCATAAAGCCACTGCGGAAAAGGTATTATCTGATAATACCTCCGCTGCCTGTACGTGCGCATTTGCTCACCTGAATCTTTCGTGCCAATCCGAAGTCCGCCAGCTTGACGTGGGTGCGCGATTCGACGAGGAGCACATTGTCTCCTGCAGACAACAACAAAAAAAGTTTTTAAATGAGAGTATAGCTACATGTCGGCAAGCTTAAGAGCAACAAGGACAACAATAACTCCAAATTTGCAAATTTCAGTGCAGAGCTGTGTGCTTTGCTCGACCTTTTTCAATTTTGTACATTTCGCAGTCGGTTTCGTACTTTCCATGGCAACGACGTGAAATGACCTGTCTTGCACCTTGTGGACAACGCATGTACTTAAAGGCATTTTTTTTTTTTTAGGTCTCCTGATCTCCAAACCGTGATGTCATAAATGATTTGTAAGCTAATAATCCCCTTAGAGCCGTAAATGATTTGGAGCGAATGAATTACCTTTAATATCTCCATGCACGAGCCCTTTGCCATTTAGAAATGCTAAGCCTTTGAGTATATCACCCACAAAGACAAAACATGTACCCTCATCAATAATTGGCCATGCGCCAACGTGCAATTCCCTTCTCTGTCGTTGAATATGTTTTTCCAGCGTCCCTCCTGAAAAGGAAATTTCGTTCAATTATACTAATAATGACGATGACGATGATGATAACAATGACAATTCTCATGGGAGGGGACTCTGCACCAACTGGAATTGAACTTTTTGATATGTTGGTTACATTGTTCGTTATCTTGTTGGCATTGCTTTGCCTGTTTAGGAATGACTCAGGAACGTTCTCTCGTGTAGTCCTCGTGTTGTAATCAAGTAATTAGTGCCTTGTGATTACTCCATGTATTCCATTCAGCACGTTTTTATTTTAGGCGTAAAGCTAGCTTATTTCACCTTCCTCAGTTGGTTTACTTATGTTAAGTTGTTATGGAGCTGTATTTTCTTAGCCAGGATTGTAGCGATGAATTGTTTACGTTGTCGGCACCCTTTTGGCTATTTTTCCACATTCCATCACAGTTAATTTACACGTAAGTAGTTGTTTCGTTTTCCGCCCTTTATAATTTTCCTATATTCATGTTCTAAAATCAATTTACGTAACTAAAATCCGTTAATTTATTTTCAGTTGAATCACTTCTCGCTTTTTGCTCATGTAAGGCGTGTTCTAACGGGGAGGCATATACTTTCACAGACTGTTAAACTTTTTTTTTCTCACCTATCATGAATTCCATACATATGTATGCCTTTCTGCCTTCAAGTTTTGCTCCGTAATAGTTGACAATCTCCTTGGCATTGTCTTTTTTCGCTAGGGTCAAGGCCAAAATTTCTTCCTCTACATGTCCGCACTAAAATGAGGGCGAGAAAGCAAAGAAAAATAAAGTAAGCCTAGAGAAATTAAAGGAGGTTCAGATAGGCTACTTTTTTCCTTTTCTTCTTAAATAAAATTTTGTCTAGAAATGTATGTAATGAAATGAATGCTCAGTTGTGATAAACTTCACAAAGTGTCTCGTTAAGTCTAAGCTTAAACCACCTGTTTATAACTTATTGCTTAGCGTTTGTGTTGGTTTCTTTTTTGAGGTTGGGCTTTGGCTTACTGTTCTTGCCTATTTGAGAAGAAATTAGGAGGACAGTTAGTTAATGACCTTTATTCTCCGTATTTCTCGCCAAAGTGATAGTGAAATTAAGGAGAAGACGAGGGGACACTTCGTGACGCTTATTTAAATTAGCGTGCATCTAATTGAGAGCAAACCTGGACATGTCTCCTTGAATTAGTTTAAGGAGTGCATTCGGGGTTGTGAACAAACTCTTGGGACTGCGGACACTTGGCTGGTAAATCTGGTTTAATGAACCCTGAATCCATTCTAATCGTAAATATTACACTTTCCTCGAATGTGATTGGTTTAAAAGACCATGTATTTCCTACTATATGGCTTCCTATCAGATAAACCAATCACAATTAAAACTGCATTTTAAATGAACCAGTCACAAACTTCAATAAAATAGTCTCGAAAAGTGAGATTTTAAACATCAAACTCATCAAATCATGAAACAATTTACGCCTTTCACCATCTTTTTGTTAATTGCTAATAGGACTTCGTGTCGTCCAAGTCTGTCCATTATCATACTCTTGATTAACAAATCAGACTCCCGCTTCGCGGAAGTCCGATTTTCTTAATCATTCGCATGATTACAGACCGAATTGTATTCCACTCGGTCCTATTAGCATTACAAATCATCAATGTGCTGCAACCTCTCTGAACAACAACATATACAACTGATTTATAATACCACGTTCCTGCAAGTGTGTTTTTGTTAAATAATTAATTTTGGAAACTCATTGCACCGTCGTTGTCTGTTGCAAGCTTGAAAACTTAAAGTGACTAACCCTTCAATTTGTTTTAATCTTGGGGGTAGATTTTCATATCTTTCAAGAAATCATTATCAGAATTTTTTTTCAAATATATTGAAACCGGATTTTTTTACGAGCGCTAAAATTGAGGGCAGTCGTGACTATTTTTTCACGTATCGTTCGCATTAGTCCCCTACTCGGCCAATCGAGCGTGACGTAAGAAAAAGACATCGTGCAAGCTTGAGTTGTTTGAATGTCCTTTTCTTACATCATCAGCTAAAAAAAGTGTCAAATATCGGACGCTTTTCATTGGCTCGTTCCTAATGACCCCACGAGACAATAATTTGTCCAGCGGTGCTTTGATAGCGCAAAAAACTAAAAAATTCACTAACTTCAAGCGCTGGCCAAAAAAATCAGTATTCAATATTTTTGGAAAAACAAAATCCGAAATGAGTTCTTGACAGATATGAAAATCTACCAAAAAAAAACAAAGTTAAAATTTATAAAAAAGATCTCTGGCTAAACTGATTAAAAACTACGAGCTTTCGACTGCCCGAACTGCAGTCTTCGACGGGTAAAATGAATGATAAGAAATCGATGAGAAAATTTAAATAAAAACGTACATTGCAAAATGATGAGAATGTAGAAAATTATGAATATTTATTAACAAGAATGTTGTATTGTCCAGGTAAAGGGCACGAATTGTTATCTGCGAAAGGTGTCACTATTATATTGGGGAAACCGGCAGAGCCTTTAATACGCGAAAAAAAGAACATTTAAGAAACACCAAAACTGCGGCCAAAGGCTCTAGAATTGCTAATCACGCTTGGTCCAACAACCACGCCATTGATTTCGAAAATGCGTCAGTTATTGACAAAGGCATACCATAGTGACACCTAACGCAGATAACAATTCGTGCCCTTTACCTGGCAGTCGAAAGCTCGTAGTTTTTAATCATTTTAGCCAGAGATCGTTTTTATAAATTTTAACTGTTTCATCCTGGCTGCGGCCCTTCAATATTTTCACAAAAAAAACAAGTTGAAGGGATAGGGCACTTTAAGAAAAACTAAACACATAACTTGTTTCTTTACCGAATCAAAAGGGGCATGGGTCGATTCCTGATTTGACGTCAGAAGGCACTTGGCACGCATGTTTACAACCTCCTTCCCAGGACCTCTCCCTTGGTTTTTATGCTGGGGTGGGAGCCGTAATACCAAGCAAATCAGTTAATTACATCACAACAGGAATCTACCCACGCCCCTTTTGACTCGGTCATGAAATACTCACGATAAATTTCCTATCACATCAACTAAACGCTAGGACCACACAGCGATTTTGGGGAAACACTTAGCCAATGAGAGTGCAGAATGTAATACGATCGCCATCAAGCTATAACGGCCGTAACCACACATCTAGCTTAACGCATGGGAAGATTATAGAAAGTCGAGCATTATTTGGAATTTATCCGCCAAAAATCGTTGTGTGGTCCCAGAGTTGAGTTGATGTGATAGGAAATTTATCTGGCCTTAAGGCTGAGATCGCCGCGAGTCACCAGCATTTCTTCTCTTTATGAGGGAAGATGACAACTAACGGCATCGTAAAAATTCAAAAGCCACAAACCCGTCTAAAACAGACACAAGTTTGCTCTCCCATTGCACAGAAACTACGAGGACAACTGTACGTAGAGGTAAGTGAAGTTTATTTCTACTTTACAGCTTATTTTAGCATTTATAAGCTCAAAGCTAATGCTATAAATCGTGTACCGAGCTTGGGCTGCCTGTGACGAAACATGTGTTTCTCCCTTTCGAATGAAAGGTTGGTTTCTAAAGAAACTGA
Source organism: Montipora capricornis (assembly GCF_036669925.1). Classification (NCBI taxonomy): domain Eukaryota; kingdom Metazoa; phylum Cnidaria; class Anthozoa; order Scleractinia; family Acroporidae; genus Montipora; species Montipora capricornis. Next base: position 830,628 of record NC_090890.1, read on the forward strand.
TGCCGCGTCAGTGGGAAAGTGAAACACAATTTTATGATTTCAGCATTGGCAGCCAAAGACAATTAAGTGTTTTAGCCTTGTTAGGCCTCAGCACCAAGGCGTACCGCTGAACATTCAATGAATAAACACCCATCTTCGAACGCCATTTGCAGCAAATCTACGAGGCGGAAGCTTTTATATAAGCGGCTAACAACCAGGCAACATTACAAGGTATATTTATAAACGTGACATAAACTATAACTATTAACGCTAAGTAAACTAACCGAATTTTTTTGATAACGTCTTGTAAACTCAATACTACTTATTCTTTTCAAGCCCACCTACAGTAAACTTCTTCATTGAGACAGCATTTAAATTTGGTACACAAACGAATATTACCATCGTAAGATCATAAAGCTGAAGTTTCGCGCGTTAACATTTGATACCAAATGTTTGTGTTTACTGTTTATATTTCCCCACCGACGCAGCACCACACCTAATTTAGAAGCTAAATCCTTGATAAGACATCATTTGTCTGGCTTACCATTTTAATGCAAAAGGTGATTGAACGGCACTTCGCAGTTGCTTTGTAGCAAACTCCAAATGATCCATTTCCCAATTTTTCTTTGATACAGTAGTGGACATGTTCCTGAAACTGTCCACCCTGAATGGCAAATATTTCCTAGAAAAGCCCAAGAAAAGGAGAATAGACCTTTTTCGCTTGACACTTTTTACCACGTGATAATGCTCAGGAGGTTTGGTCCTTTTCTTTGTTCATTAAAAAGAGTCCATAGAAGCATGTCTGCATGCACTCTTTTTAATGAACAAAACAAAGGACCAAACCTCCTGAGTATTATGACATAATCGTATTGGGAAAACAAAATGTACAAGCGAAAAAGGTCTATTCGATAACACATTGTGAGAATATATATCTTCAGTAAGAATATACTAAACCATTCATTAAAACCTTCTTTGCAGGACATTCTTTTCGCTCGTCAATCAATCATTGCTTGTACAAGGAGCCAAAGGAAGGCCTGCGAAGGAAGCAAGCTTTTGCGATAGTGCTTTTAAGTTGCGGAATTGGCGCATGCGTGGTTACAGCAACAGCTTCCCACCCAACAATGATCGACAAAGCCTCGATCCGCTTCAATTTCTGAGTTGACTTTTCTCGTTCTCTACGCTGTTTCGAAGCAAGGACCGCACCCGAAGTACAAGAGCTCAAAAAAATAATAATAAAAAAAGAAAAAGAAACAGGAACGTTTCAATGTGTTTTTTCTATCGTGAAGCTCATTCAGAAAGCTTTCAAATTGTCAGGATAGGAAAAACAAGAAACTGATACCAAATACATGGGAGAGACAAGAAAAAGAGAAGCAACTATAGCCTCGCTAGAACATGATCAAGGCCAATGAGAATTTCAAAATGATTTGTCATTAAGACAATACAAATTCCGTTGATAACTGCAAGGATCAGCGCTTCACTTGATAAGACAATAAACTTCATGCTTACGGACATAAATTAAGTCAAAACGGGCATAAAAATAATTTCAGATTTTTTCTAATAAAATGGGTGACAAATTACTCCTTAATTTTGGCGAGAAATTTCCAAGTAAATTTATTATTTCTCATGTGAAATTACAATGTTGCCATGGCAACTTTTCCTACAGTGCCAAGACGGTGTCCATGTTTGAAAAAACACCGCGTGTTATGAACGTATTTGTCATCCACGATATTAATAGCTAATCAAATGGCATACTCTTGAAATTAGGGAATAATTTCATGCGCGTTTTGTCCTAAATCAAATAACTTCTCGAGCCTTTAGGGTCGTCACCATTTGATTACCCATACAAATTATTCAATGAAACAAGAAAGCCCGCAACCTGCGAGATACACTTTTTGACGTCATTATTTACAAGTCATAGGAGGTGTGGGAGCTGCGGCCGGTTGCGAGGTCAAAAAAGGTATGGAAGCCACCACCCAACTGCGCAGATGTTGAAAAAACGTATATAAAAAGGAAAGAGGGTAAAGGATCATCATCATCATCATCATCATCATCACGTGGTGGCGTATCGGACATCAACTCCCGTTTCCTTCGAAGTATCTTGTGGCCAATGCCAATCAGATCAATGCTTTGAGCGAATTGGTGATGAACACGCTCTGTCACCGGATTCCCGTGTCGTCCACCACTCCAACCAAGTTACGACTGCATTGACAAGTCTCGAGAGAGATGGGCCGTCGCAAGCATTCCTTGAAAAAAGCAACGTCAGATCATGATGGCTCAAACGGGTTGTGGTTTCTGGCAAGGTTTCTGGCACGGCGTGCGAAGATTGTGTGCGAGGACGATGATGAGAACCCTCCTGTGGCGTATCCGATGGCAAATCCCCTATCCGGGGTATTTCCTGCAAGACCTGACCACACTACCGGTGGATCAACGACACTGAAACCTGTATTGGGCCCGAGTACAGATGATCAATGCCATCAATCAATTGGCCGACGATGTGTTGAAACAATAGATTCCTCTGTCGAGGTATACACGACTCAAATTCACGGCCACTCTATCCGGCCGGATCGCATTACGAGGCATGCGCTGTCTCCACCAATATAAGATAAATAAGAGGCGAACGACCATGAGACGTCATCGTCATCAAACCAAGTTCTGGCAAGGATTGCACACGGCTTATCATCATTGTGTCCAAGATCATCTTCAACATGGACGATGGATGGTGTGATACGTGAATATACGGACCTCGTTCTTTTGGTACCATGAAAGATTAGATTCGACATCTTAGGCGTCGCGAACGCGAACAATGCGAGATCATTCGTCAATTGATGGACCAACTTCAAGAACGGAATCAAGGTCTAGGTCAACTCGAACGAAAGATGTGTGATTTGAACAAGTACGTCAATTGGAAGGACATCTGGAAAAAGAACATCAAGAGACACAATCCCTCCACTAGAAAAACGTGGAATCGCACAAATGTTGACATGGAAGGGGAAGCGTTTCCGCAAGGCCCGTTACAGACTTAGTTGACGCAATTGGTCCAAAAGAAGAAACGGCCGGCAGCAGCAGAGGCTCCTCCAGCCAAAACAGCAACCCCGGATCCGGAACCTCCTAAAGCCAAGAAACGTCTTCATTTTCTGACCCCTAAAAAGGCAACACCCGTCCCCAAAAAGAAAAAGAAGAAAAAGAAGAAGAAGAAGAAGAAGAAAACAACCCTCAAGACGATGACAACCCCATCGACCGAATGGAAAGAAGTACCTGATCCATGCCTACATAACCTTTAAATTGGACAATTGTAATTCTCTGCTTTATGGACTTCCAACCTATATGATTAATAAATTACAGATAATACAGAATGCCGCTGCAAGTATTGTTACTTTCACAAAGAAAAGTGATCATATCACTCCGGTTTTATGCAAGCTTCATTGGTTACCAGTTCAATATAGAATTATTTTTAAAATACTCCTGTTAGCCTACAAAGGTCTGAACGGTCTCGCTCCTGCCTATATTTCTGAACTTTTACATTATCGTACCAGTTCTCATTTACTACGCTCTGCTTCACAAAGACTCTTGAGCATTCCAAGGACATCTCTGAAGACATATGGTGATAGAGATTTTTTGGCTGCTGGCCCCAAACTGTGGAACGAACACTTTGGCTGTTTTCAAAAAGGACTTGAAGACTTATTTGTTTAAACTTGCCTTTAGTTAACAATTTATACTTTAATTTCCTTTTTACTAGTAATTATTATGTAATTTCGTTTTTATTAATTTGTATTTTTTTAATCATATAGTAGATATGAAGAAGTAGTCTACGTAGCACTATATAAATGCTTATTATTATTACTATTTTGCTGGAGATGCTTCGTTGGGATGTTCATTTAGGGAAAACGTAGCGGACAAGGTGGAGGCCGTGTCCAAATCTCTACCGAAAAAAGCCCTTCGTACCACCGACAAAAGATAAATTACGACGCCCATAAACAAGCGGTTGTCCGACGGGAGGCTGCTTTCGACTCACTTCGTTAGGGACTACCCTGTCAAGAGCAGTTAGCCAAGGCACTTCATCGGGTGGCTCGCGTACCTGAAGGTCCTTGCGGTACAAGAGAACTGGACCTTTTCTCCATCGTCCTCTAGGACTACCACATCAAAGCCTTCGATGCCAAACGTTGTTTCTTGGTGTGGCATCAGAGTCCCTCCTTCAACCCTCAAGGGTGCACCATCTTTCTGGTCAAGTACCAAGACCATTTCTGGGGCATGACCCACGTCCCTGCATTAGTTGGACGGTCGTATCATTGCCATGATTGCAACAAGGGTTACGATCACGAGGACTATAAGAATCATCTTTGCGACAACTCGACTGCCATCGGCCTTGTGAACAACAACCGATGGGGCCTTTCAAGTGGTGGATAGCAAAGCGACCGATCACCATGAAAAAAACCGGGTGTGCGATGTCCTCCAGAAATGTATGGCCTGCTGGTAAGTCTGCAAGTACATGCCACCTTGACTGAGTGAGAAACGACCCTGACACCCCAAACGTCACCAACCGGGCGTGGATTGCGCAAAGCACCTTGCGGTTTTTGCGGAAAGGAAGTGGACTGTCACACCCACCAGTTTTTCATGAACCGTGATGTCGATAAGACCCTACGATGTAGCCGCAAGAGATGTCAAGGACAGGCCTGACGCGGTCGCCAAGGATATGCCCGACGTGGAGCCCAAGCAACGAGCAAGATTGCGATGCCTCGGTTTCGGAGGACGAGGACGATGGCAAGACACCGCTCTTCATCTACCGTGTAGCATGAAAATTTTGCGGGTCCTAATTTTTGGGAATTTTGCGGATTGACCTCGATCTGCAAAAATTAGTTCCCGCAGAAAAAAAAAAAAAAAAAACGCAAAATAAAATGCTGCAAAAATTAACTCTTTTCAGTCAAATTAAAAACTCTGCTTTTAATGGACTTGTGCCACTGGGGCGTTATAAATTGAACTTAAACATAATGCGGTAGTCTGTTACAGTAGGGCATAGTTTTGCATTTTAGTAGGCCGTTCCCGGTTACATCTCAATGTTTAATACTATATCTTTTGACTCGAAATCCCCTCTGCATTCTTACATTCATACTGCTTTCTTGTAAAATAATAATAATTATTGATAATATCCGTCGTGGAAAACCTTATTACCGTATTAACGAAAGAGTGTTTTGTTGTGTATGGTAGGGATAGGGTTTTGTTTTTGTTTTGCTTTTGTTCAGTCCCTTTGTGCAGTAAGATATTTATCTATTTATTTTTTACAGTTTAATGACAATAAACAGCATCATCATAAGGATAGTCTACAAGTGTCATAGACCCCAATACAAAGGCAGACCACCTAAAAAAAGAAAAAAAAATATATATATATGTACTACAAAAACATTAAATAAGAAAATGATTAAATAAATTAGTATCATTAAAACTAGGATTATATAAGGAATTATAGATTTTGTCATATCTTGATAGCAAGATAGCAATTACATAGCAATTACAGTGATTACCGTATTATTCTCCATTAAATACGAAAGTAGAGTGAACTTTGACTCAACATACCGTAAAATAAAAGTTGAAAATACCATATTAAGGTTTCTTCCATTTAAATATTGAACAGAGAATCGCCAAAATTAGTTCCCACCAGAAATTTCAGTCATCTCAAACCGCAAAAATTTGTTCCCGCAAACCACAAGAAATCGCCAATCCGCAAAATTTTCATGTTACATGGTATGCGGATCTCAAGACACGTCAGGCTGATGACGAGCACGTCTCCGAATCTCCTCAGCTGGGCTCGTGAGGACGTGCATGAGGAGAATGACGACAACGACAACGATATTAATGTCCGAGCAAAATGGGGCGAAGATTGTTGCCAGGTCTTTGTGGACCAGATCACCCACATCGCCAAACAAGAGGACCGTTCAACGGTTGCTACTACCATGGGTGTCCGCAATGCTACGGAAAAAAGTCTTTCAAGACACCAATTGAACGCAACTGGACCGTACTCATCGGAGGTCTACCTGCAGACTTGCGAGAGCAACGCCGCCTCGTGGGCTCAGGGAAAGACCGTGATCGAATGTTGGGATATGATTGGGATCATATGATGAGGGAACATGAAGACCTGCAGGCTTAGAATTCTTTGACTTAGAATTCGTTGAGCTCCTTCAACCCCGCAAAGCGTTCTTCGGAGGACAGACAAGACCATCACCCACTATCACAGGGTGGTTCTCGAAGATAGACAGATCCAGTACATCAACGTCTGTAGCCTTTATCCTTGGGTAGCCACCGATCTCCTGGTACTTTGGACTGGCGAACGTCACCATCCTGCCTCTGCAGGTCCTGTTCTCGCCCATGCTGCCGCATCGCGTCTATCACAAGTTCATGTTCCATCTCTGCCTGGCTTGCTCGGAGACAAAGTCTCAGAAACCCTTCACCGAGAAATCCCGCACAGTGCCAGATGACAGGAACCTGGTGCACCCCAGAGCTCCAGAAAGCAATGGATTGTGGGTACCGGATCCTCAAGATCCACAAGATCTGGCATTTCCCAAACAAGTCAGACCCGTTGTTTGGTGACTATGTCGATACGTCGCTCAGACACAAGAGAGAAGCCACCGGATGACCTGAGGGACCCGCCAGTGACCCCGCTCATCTCGACCGTCAAGCAGCCCGGGACCAACACATCGCAGATTACAATCGACGCTACAGCTGACCCATCGATCCTGCTCACATCGCCAAGAACCCTGGGCGAAAAGCCATGGCTAAAATTTGTCTAAATTCATTTCGGGGTAAGTTTGGAGAACAACTCGATAAGACCAAAATAGTCTCGGTGCATGACCGAACTCCATGAACTATACAACCTGCTCGGGGATCCCAACTAGGATCTCTGTGATGTTCGTCTCATCAATCACGACACCGTTGAGGTCGTCTACAAACATCAAGTGGATGGCATTCCAGGCAGCGAGACAACCAACATCTTCACCATCGGCTTTACGACCTGTTGGGCCCGTCTGAAGCTCTATACCTACTTGGAACAACTCTGAGAGCAGAGTACCCTAACCTGTACATGGAAACGGACTCGATTATCTATAGTTGGAAACGGGGTCAAGCCAAGATCGAAACTGGGGTCTTCTTGGGCGAGATGACAAATTAGTTGGAGAAACCCGGTGATTTCATCCACGGGTTTGGGAGCACCGGTCCTAAGAGCTACTGGTATGAGTCCGAACAAGGGTATTGATGCTTTAAGTGTAAGGGTTTCACGGTCTCGTACCAATCACCGCAACAATTGAACGCGGAGGTCATGAAGAAACTGCTCCTCTAGGAACTGAACACCCCTGAATCCTCGCCTGGACCCGTCCCCGTCTGGCATCCCACCACCACCGTCCGTGATGCCGCCACCAAATCGCTCATCAAATGTTTCAAGGTCACAGCCGATAAACAAACCATCCTTACAGATACGAGGAAGAACTGGAAGAGGAGGACGATATCGCTAAGCTTCTCGGCGATCTTGATGACCACTTAAGTCACCGTTTTTTCTTCTTTCCCGGCATGCTGGGTGGGATGACTGTGTGGTCGATCCTTTAATCGACCCACCACGCCACTAAGAAATATTTGCTTTGCTTGTACATCAATGTAAATAGTGACATTTCTTTTTCTCTTGTAAATACTTTTACATTAAACCTGTTTTAGTTGGCTTCATTCTTGTTTTGTTTTGTCCGACTGAGGTCTGGGACCTTGTCCGCCTTGTTTTCCTTATTTGGGGGAACCATGACATCATTCCCTTCTCTACCAATTCCGTGCTGTGACGTCATCCCTCTTGTCTATATCTTGATTGAACCTTCACCCTCTTTTCTCATTTTCCATCATTCGTTGCTTTTCTCTCCCCCAAAAACGTAAGTCCGGTAATTTTACTTCCTTTTGGGAGAATTTCCATTTTGATCTTACTGACGTCATCCCTAAATACTTTTTAAAGTTTCTTTCTGTACATCCAGGATCTTGATTTTGGTTGCTAAGGCATTTTAATGTTCCAATAATGTATGAATTTTGGGTCGTGGGCCAAATCCTGTTTTCTGATGGGTCCCTCCCTAGCAACGGACGCCATTGTTTGTATAGCGACGAGTACACCATTTTACTGAAGCCCGAAGTTTTCGACTCTTCATGTACTGAAGTGATTTTCTCTGTCTGCGAAACAGTGCGTGTTTTTCCAACATCAAGTGTTATTTTCTCTGGACTAAGACATTAAGAGTCTGTATTGTTCATGTGTGATTTTCACACCTTCTGAACATTTTTTCTCTTTCTCCTCTTGAAATGTGAACCGAAACCGTGTATGTTTGACACGCAACTAAAATTTTCTTTGCCCAAATCAGAGAATGAAATCAAGTGTTCACGTTACTTTTGGTCAAATCTCATCGCCGTTAACAAGGAAAGCACATATTTGTGAAGAATTGAAGTGCTTTGAAAGTTTTCCTTCAAAAGTGGCAGGGCCCACAATAATGCTCTATGGAAGTAAACCTAATTTCCAACAAAACGTGGCACTTTGGGATGCGAATTCAACTATTGTATGGGCCAAATTATCAAGATGCCATGACATTCTTAAACACAGTATACTGCAAATAAAACTCTTGCTTTTTTATTGCAATAAATATCAGCTAGTTCCAGCTATTAAAAATTCTACTTAATTTCATAAAAATATATTGTCAGTGTAGTAATATTTACAAATAAAAAGGCCTGCTTATAGTCTACAACTCTGCACTGCACTTTTCGATTTGATAAATTTCTTAATTTGAATTTGAGGGAAACTGTAATAATTGTGACTTTGAAGATATTTACAAACTGTACAGTAAAATTTAGATGATAAGTAATTATTGTACATTATAGTAATTTTGTACATAATGATTTACATGATAAGTAATTCTATATTATGTTTGCAAATAATGTATATTTTAAAAACTTCATTCCCTAGTGTGGGTGCCTTGCATGGGCCTGTGTGTCCCCATTCACACCTTTTCCCTTTGGGAATCCCTTTCATATGTTACCCATATATTTATTCAGCTACTACCACTTCTTAAGTGTGTATTGCCCAATTAAGTTAGGAAGAAAAAAAGTTATTAATACATAATACAAATACAACATTATTCTTTAAACTTTGTACAGTGATGTGGGAGGCAGTGTGGCCCAGTGGTTAGGACGCATGCCTTGAGATCTGGAGATCCAGGCCTACACCGCTCTGAATTTTATCCCGCTAGTCCCTGGTTGAACTTCCTAGCTGCACTTGTAAATAGCCAACTGGTTTGCCTCCAGCCAGTTGGGATTCTTAACAGTTGTTGTTGTTATTCTGTTCCGTCGTTTCATTGGCCCTGAAAGCCCCTATGAGGAGCGGTCAATTAAGTATGTAAATGTAAACAGTGAATTATTTGACCTTTGTCCGCACAATTAAGTTTATGGGACATGTGACTGCTTGTGTGCAAGGAATGGCAGCATAAATAAACAAAAACCAGGTCAAATTAATTTTTTGACACACAAAACAGTCATAATATTCAGGTATTTATACCTTCTCTTCAATTTCTAAGGCATGTTTTTGAAGTTGCTACAAGTTGCCATACACCCAGGAAGAACTGAAAAAATAAATTTAATGAACACACAATGGTGTGTGATAGTCCATCATCCTAAATCAATGTATATTAAATTACTTACCAATGTTGGAACCAACAGAACAGAACAGAACAGAACAGAACAGAACAATAATAAGCCAACAATAAAAGATAACAAGCTCGAGGGGCCATGTGTAAATTAAAATATTAAAAAATATATATTTACTAGCGAACATCAAATATGAACAATATTTACAGTGAATACAATCAAATATAAATAAAATCATCATTTTGGTATGGAACAACTGAAGCTGAAACTACATTAAATTTAAATCATCTCCCCTTAGGGCATAGCCGTTGGAACGTTTAGAGTAGATATCCTTGGACAGTAATTATGGCACGATCTCAATGTGCGCATTATAGAAAAGCTTTAAAATATCCATCTTGTAGATTGAAAACAGAGTAAACCAGTGGTCGCCCTCCAGCACGTCACATGACGCCATATCCTTAGGCAAG
>NC_090890.1:850715-860715 GCF_036669925.1 Montipora capricornis
GTCCCCTCTGTGGCATGCAAAGTATTGTGGAATTACCCTGAAATTTGCTCTTTGTGGCAAACTTTGTTTTTGGGAAGCAATTATTAGTCTCCAAACATCGCGCTTACAGAAAGGTTGATGAGATGTTCATAATCTTGTTTAGACTGTTCATTTCAGACAGCCGCCCCAAAATGAATGTTGCTTTCGATCACACTCAGACTTTCTGTTGAGACGTGTTCTACGCAGAGATCAGTATCCTTAAAAAAATAAATGGGTACAAGTAACTTTCAATCTGGATAGCAAAAGCACTACCCACATGTACACCGTGCGTGCCTATTTTTAATAATAGATTTAGGAAAACAAACATCAAAGTTGATTATATTTGACTGCACTTTGAGACTTTGTTATTGTGTTATTATTTTTGGAAGGGAAAAAGATCTTCATACTCAATTACATCAATCAATTTGAAATAAGAATTTTTTATGCAAAATATTGGATTGTAAAGTGATGCTCTGTCATGAGAAATATTTAAAAATGTGTTTAACCCTTTCAGCCCCGATAGTGCCAAATGGCACTTATAGATTTTACTCTGTCTAACGCCAGACGATTTTACTCGTCAATGGGGAACCCCTCGGGGCTTAAAGGGTTAAAATCTTCAGTGGGTTTTGGATTATGGAGGTGTCTTAAGATGCAAGATCTCTGCAGTCACATATTGAATATTGGAGGGCTCTTACTTTTGAATTTGTTTATAAGCACAATTCTGACACATAAAAACATGGAAGTTAAGGTTGATGGTTTCTGTGCTCATTTGGCCAATAGAAGAGTGTGTCACTGAGTTTTTTATTGTTTCCATTTCATTTACTTAGAGTCGTCATGCATTCTGATCACGAGTAATTTTGCTAATTTCGACTGAATTTCATCATTATTCTTCATGAAGGAAAAATTGGTCACAGTGTATGAACAATAACAAATTAATTCCAGAAAAGTAGTAGTCTTTATTAAGTTTCCTCTAAAATCTGTCATGGAAATGGCGAAAAAATGGAAGTTTATCAAAACGAAGATAAATGCAAGGTGTCACGCTAGCTGGTTTGCCAATTGGGAAGGTTAAGGAAAGATATGTTCACGAATATTAAGCTTTGATTTATCTTTCATTTTAGTGTTTTAGTAAGTTACAGTACTGTACCTGTTATGAATAAAGAAGATCAATCAGTGGTCCACAATTTTGTGTCTGTGCTTCGATTGTCATTTCCACGTTTCTACTTTTTGTGGCCAGCAGACCAATTTTATTAATTCGCAATATTTCATTCTTGTGGAGTATCCAATCTGGAGCAGCAGATTGGATTTTCTTGTGTCTGATTGGATAATGTGAAGTTGGTCACGCCATCGTCTGTCGGTAATCTTCATTGAGCTGATCTAAAAGGTTGTAGATGGTTAAAGGGTGCACTCGTGATGGAAAAAAAAAAGTATTTATATGTTGTCGTTTCATGGTGCACAGCACGGACTATCCTAATTATCTTGAAGACAGCAGCAGTGTTTATATGAAAATTAATGCAATACATTAAAAAGAAATGACCATATTTTGAATGAAGGTCCATTCTACGGTGTCACATGCTTTCTCCAAATCTAAAAAGAGAAGAGAAGCAGTCCTGGAAGATTTTCTTCTGCAGTGTAGAAAGTCCATTAATTAGGTGAATGTTGTCTCCAATAAAGGGCCTTTCATAAATCCAGTTTGATCACTGTTTTTCAGCTTTGTTCGAAAATTTTTAAGAAGGTTTGTAAGTTTTTGTCACTCTTGTAGTTACAATGAAGGAGCACGATTGGGCACCAGTTTCTGATAAGGAAAGGTTCTGCATCTTTCTTTGTTTGAGTGAAAGTGTCCCTGTTTGAACGAATAACAGTTACTAATTGAGTTTAACAAGTAATGTGAAATATCATGCCAAACAACTGTATATAAATCTGCAGGAGTGCTGTCTAAACCTGGTGATTTATCTGATTCCGTACTTTTAGTGCCTGTACAAGTTCTGCTTGGGTTGGTAATCCTTCCAATTTTCTTTTTCATCTTCACTTAGAGTGTTAACACTATTTTATGTCTTAACGAAACTACGAAATAGATTGTCTAAATCCTGTTCCTTAATATGGGATTTATAGACATCTTTGTAAAGCTTTGGCACTACATATAGTTTAAAATTTCCTTATCCGTAGTAATAACTTTGTCCCCTCCAATCTTTGGCTGACTGATAACTCCCATTTTGGTGGTGTCTCTTCTCAAGGTTTAGAAAATAAGTTTTATTCTATTCACCCTCGTTGTGCCATCCATATTTAGCTCTAAAAGTAGCTCCTTTTGTTTTGTGTTAGATTGTTTTTGCCATTATTTTGAATTTTTCCATTTCTCTGAATGCTTCTTTCATTTCTTGGAATAAATTTCTATTGTAATTCTTCTTCTTCTTCTTCTTCCTCTTCTTCTCCTTCTTATTATTGTTATTGTTATTGTTATTGTTATTTTTTAACTGCGGATTTTAAGTTCTGGGATGGTGTCCAGCGCGGGATATCTCACCAGAAGGCAGTTTGGGCTCTTCAGTCTTGGTAGACAACTCACCTACATGTAAGACCTGGAGAAAGTCTGATATAAAAGTCTCAGGGGAGACTAGCCTCTAGAGTTTTTCAAGCACACTTGTCTATGACCTGAGGAATGTCAGAAATAAAAGTCCTAAGGCCCTCCTCTTCTTCTTCTTCTTCTTGTTGTTGTTCTTGTTCTTCTTCTTGTTCTTCTTCTTCTTCTTGTTCTTCTTCTTGTTGTTGTTGTTCTTCTTCTTGTTCTTCTTGTTCTTCTTCCTCTTCTTCCTTCTTGTTCTTCTTCTTGTTCTTCTTCTTTTTTTTTGCTCCTTAGCATGTTGAATGGACCGTCATTGATTTTTAGGGTGATCATTTTCCACCTTAAAGCAGGGTTAATGCTGCCTTCATTTGAATATTCATCATTAGCACTTCTAAATGTCATCCAGATTTTGTTTACATAATCATTATCCAAGAGGAAAGAGGTGTCGAGCTTCCAGTATCCTGGGCTGTGTTGGTTGAAATACATTGCTGTATGGATTATTTTCAAGGAATGCTCTATTCTAAAACAAAATGCAATGACTTTGGCTCACTTGGAAAAAATCTAGTCAACAATGAATTTCAGGTTTATGCTGGCACCAAGTGAATTTGCAAGAGTTTGGATTTAGGACTCCCTAGGCATCCACAAGATCTTGGTCGGCAATAGTTTCCTTGATTATTTTAGCGGATTTGAAGTACTGTACGTTCTGTAGCGACCACCTTTGTTCTCCTTATCAATGTCCAGAACCAAATTGAAATCTCTGCTTATTGTTATCTCTTCACTTTTGAAGTTGCTTAGATGGTGGAAAAAAATTGGAATAAATTGTCTTCATTAAGAACATACAGGGTAGCTAAAATTATGTATTTTTTAGCTGATTTTGTGTCACTTATTAATGAATAAATAAAATAATGAACTATATTTAAGTGTCAAAGCATTCATCTGAAAATAAGCTAATTATGGACACTAAAAGAACATTCAAAATTAAAAAAAGGATGTTTTGAATCTGAAGTATTTACATATTTATAATTACTTAGTCTCACCTGATCTAAAATATTTAAAGATCTATAGTTACTTGGTATCACCAAATCTAAAGAGTAATATTGAAATGATAAAAAAGCAGTTTAATCAAGACAAAAACAGGTAAACTTCCAATAAAAACATGGTTAGGTAGTGCATAATTTCTTGTTAATGCACTTGCCCTCTATTGGAGATCTCAGATCTCTCTTTCAAATATGTTAAATCTGCCATTTACATTGGACTATGATTGGAGGATTAAAAAAGAGAAGTTATTGTTGAAGAGTATAGCAACACCACCCTTCAGGAGAGGCATAGCAAAAATTTTAAATAGGCGTCAGTAAAACTAATTGCACCAAAAACCTTGCATAGACACAAAAGAGCACAAATAGAAATACACTGGCAAAAGAAAACATTAGTTAATGAATGCTAATTAGCTGAGTAGGAGTCTCTATCAAAAGTTAATACAACTGATTAATAATTTATCAACCTCAGTTGATTTGTATTGGGGTTTAGAGAGGTGCACATGTGACTCAAATACTACTTGATTGATCAGAACTCTTATGAATTACGATGTATTTTACAAAGTAAATTATTGATCTTAATTTTTATCTCTTGTAGAAACTCAAAGGAGGTCAAAAGAGCTCACAGACAGTCTCCTCCTTAAAGCACAAGAAAGGAAACCAAAGCCAGTAAGTGTATTCTTTCTAAGTTTGAATGCTATGTTCTAAGTCTGATATCAATCAAAGTTTCTTTGTAAATCTGGTGCCAAGTTTTGGAATAGCATCCCTCCCGAAGTAAGGAAGTTACCCAAGTTCAGTTTTTCAAAACTTCAGGCCTGAACGGGACTCGAACCCGGACCTCTGCAATACCGGTGAAGTGCACTACCAGTTGAGCTATCATGTCTACTGGGAGCTTCTATGATCTTGGCAGTTATGAGTGCTGCCTAAGTAGTAGCGGTAAAGGCCTGAAACGTTTTTCAGGCGGACATTAGAATGCTCTTTTTGTTGGTGTAGGTTGTGAGCTAACGAGTTAATGTGTTGTAAGTAATACTTTGGGGAAATGAAGTGTTATGTACAAGTCACTGAAGAGCGAAAAACAAATTAATCCAAAAAAATAAATAAAAAATAAATAAATAATGGAAATTAGATTATATGTCCCACGAAGAGAATTCTTTTCAGAATGAAAGCTGACAAAGGAACTATAAGTGTATTGATAGTGATGATATCAAGACTATAGATGAGAAATTATTTTGTTGGTTAAATGATGACAACACTTTTTCATTTGACTAAGAACCAGGAGTGAATATTAGGCTCAAACATTTATACATGTTGTAACAAACCTCCAGAGGCCAAAGTAGTTTTTCCTCGTCATGCGACCAACGGGGTATTGGCAGGTCAGATGAAGCTAGACTCAACGTGTTACTGTCTCTCCAAGGGCTAGAGCCACCTGATGCAGCGCCACAGTGGACTATGGACGTTGACGGAACTGTGGTTGTACAAGTTGCGCCGTCCTCCGTGTCGTCAGGAAGAAATGTTGGCATGGGAGGGAGCTGCGCTAAAATGGTTTCAAGAGAGGAGTTTTCCTCTCCGCTGCCAGTGCTTGTGGATGCGCAAGTTTCTCGTTCGCGTGCTTCAATGGCCTCATATTCTTCACCAGATCGTTGTTTCAGTTGGTGGGTGGAAGTTTCCACCGCATGATTCAGCGTTTGACTGGCAAGAAAAGGAGAGTCGGGTATGTTCTGGATGACATCTTTCTTCGTGTTCGAAGAGATCACTGGAACGCAAGATGGAAGAGACATTGTAAAGGCATTCGTCGCTCAGTGAAACCACGTTGTCGAAAAAAATTGACGCAAACCTCGTTTTGCGTAGGAACGTGTGTGTTCATTGGAAGTGTATCCAGTTGGTACAAACATCACATCGAGGAAGTGACTTTCCGCACTAGCAGACAATTTAGAAATTGTCTTGAAAAATATCCGAACAAAATTTGGTCCAGGCAATTTTTGTTTTTTCACTTTGTTTGCGCACTCGAAGCTATTTATGCTTCTTGTCTGTCCAATCGGTCAGTAGTGTTTTCCCTGGATTGGTACGGTAACTGTTTACGGGTTTCAACCTCTTTCCCAGTGTCCTTTTCTTCGTTCTCGTTCTCGGATCTAAAGCTCTCTTCTGTCTCGCCCGTGCAACAGAGTATCGTACAAGGAAAGCTTTGGTTGAAAGGGGAACAAAAACAAAACGCAGAAATCGATCAATTCAATTTGAAATAAACACCAAAAACACTCGCAAGGTTAGGGAATAGGAAAACCTATGGTAACTGATAGAAGGTCTCGTAATTCTATTTGTATACTCGAACCAAAACAACAGGTCTCAGCTTAATTTTAAAAGACATTGAAATGCCTTACGGAGAAGAAAATCTCTCTACAGTGCTCGACCTTAACTTTTCTACTGACGAGTCCTAGGGGTAGTGGGGTTCGAAATTTACTCGCCATTAGTCATCACCTGGGAGTGAAGCCTGGGCTCAAACTTTTGATCTTGCTGCACACTTACTGAGCTCGATAAAGGAAAATCTGCCTGAATGCTATTTTTTTGCTCCTAGAATCAACGAGACTTTTTGCTTATTAGTGAGGACCGAAGAAAAATATCAAGCTTCTAAAAATGCACATGAAGAAAGTTCTTGTATTTTTAAGCCTGTCCTTTAGTCACATGATTAGGATTGGTACAAACCTCTGGTTAAAAAGTCATTAAAAAGTTGTGTTTAATGTGATGTCATTTTGTGATTGAATGATAAAGAGTTGAAGACTTAACATCGTTATTACTATACGCAAAGCAAAATAAAGTCTTGTAAATCCTTTTAGTACGTGCACAAGTTTCGGAAGTTTGTGGTCTTCTCAGCCTTTCTCCTGAGTTTAACCATCTGGCATTATAGCCAGGATTTTTTAGGTTTTGAGTTGCTTGGTTGTCCTTCATCTTCCTTGACTTCCTTTCTTCTCAGGATTATCTCATTTCTTGAAAAAAGAGTGTATACTCTTCATGCTGATCGAGGGGCCAATCAAAATCAAAGATGGTGATCAAAACATTACAAGATGGCGGCCTGACCGTGAATTACTGGGTCCCACTAGTGTTCAGTCTTCCTACCAGTCCTTTTGTGTTAACAGATAGACCACAAATGGAGTTACCTATCCAAAATGCGACATAAGTTTCTTTTTTATTTCTTTTTCTCTGTCGCGATCAACTAAAACTGATTTTTTTACTTTGTCTTTCCAAAATCCGGTCAACCTCGAGTAGCCCAGTGGCTAGTCGTTTTAAAATATTACTATCCCAAACCCATTTTGACTATCCTGTGCTAGTGGACTGACGCTAAGGTCGAGCAATGGTACTCTCAGATTTTCTACTGTAAGCAACTATTGTCATCGCCAATTATTTTGTGACGCGCTGATTTATAGTTTTTAAATTATACTATTTTTGCGATTTTTGTGTGGCTTACACGAAGTGTAACCACTCAATATCATGATCCAAGTTATTTATTCCGGGCAGGCAAGATTTGTCACGGTGGACAGAGCGCTTGTCTCGTGGTTTACTGGGAGCATAACATGCAAGATTTCGGACGTCGTATGTAAAAGCATACATTCATGCGTTTTTGTTGGCTTTTAAGAGCACGGGTTTTTAGAATGATGCATACACATTGTCTCGGTTGGTTTGGTATGCGCTCCAGTGCGTTCATGTTTATTGCAAAATAAGACCTCTTATTCCACCTCAGTGACTACAATAATAACCTCCTGTTCCAGCTCAATAATGATGTGGTCAATCTGCCATTATAATGGGAACATACTTGATTATGGAAAATAACGACCTGTTCAGAACAACGGAAAAGTGCATTAAATGATTTTAATTTACGCTTTTCGAAAAAATTTCGAGTGACATTAAAAGCTAGAATAAACGTCAAACCGTCGACAAAGTTCCAGACGATGTAACTCGGGATTTCAGGCGACATTGCCCTGGTTTCGGGCGACAGGGTTCGTGCGACTTGACCGTAATTCAAAACAGAAGTGTTATACTTGTTTCTAAGGGACTTAAGTTTGGGTATGGGAATGGACACAGTGACTGCGGGACCAGCATTTGATGTCTGTAAATGACTGCGAGACCGCGGGACCAGCATTTGATTTATGTTAATGACTGCGGGACTACGGGAGCAGCTTTTTAAAAAGTACTTGTAAATGTTCAATGTACCCTTTGTGTACATAAATGTCCGGGGAACTGCGGAAAGTGCAGCGTTTGATGTATGTAAATGACTTCGGGAATGCTAGCCCTGCGAGCGCAGACGTACCGCCGGAAATACGTCTGCGTTCGCAGGGTACGGACTGCGGGAGCAGCTTTTTGGAAGTGACGTGTAAGTGAGAGGGTACTCTAGAGTATAGCCAAAGCTTCTGAAAGGCCACCCTTGGTGCCAAAAGCCTGTAGTCTAACGCATTCAAATAAACAAAAAAAATTCTGGTTTCACTGGAGACAGCATTCCATTTTTAACTGCACATGGTGGTATTTTGCCTCTCTTCAAGTGTTCATAACAACAGGAACAGATCCATTCTTGGCTATCATTGCTTCTTTTATTTAACAAATATTGCCCTCCAATCGGGTTTGATACTTCATCTTATACAATATGCAAGAAGGTTAAAATGCTGTGCAATCTTCGCTGTTTGTCGATTAATTCTCAAAGTCTTTGTAGTCAGAACAAATTCCCTGACGGCACGGTAATCAGAAACTTAAAAGCCTTTCAAGACTTAGTATACGCGGAGGATCTTGACATTATAGCAGCCACCGAAACTTGGCTAAGCAACAGTACCTTCGATAAGGTAGTCAGAGATCGCTCAGTCGTTCTTCTTGCGTTGAAAAACTCATTAACCTGTAAAAGGATTGAACTAGGAGAATGGTCAACCAACTTGAGTTAATTGCCAAAGAGATTGAATGTTCTAAATTCAAGAACTGCCTAGTTTGTGTTTGCTACCGGCCGCCCAATTCTGATCTCAACGTATGGATGAACTTGTTTACTTCCTTCTTGGAATTTTCTCTAAGGTACGACAGAGAACTTATTACTGGAGACATCAACTTTCCTGACCTAACCTGGAACTCTGAACATATTTCTAGTCCAGATAGAAATACCGGTATTTCCTTTACCTGGATTTTCAAGGCGCGTTTATACACGACAGAGGAAAAATGGCACGGTTCCGATAAAAAGTGGAACGGTTCCAATCATTTTTGTGAAGAAACAGTGAACTTTTATCCGTCGCGCTACGGGACCATAGGCGCCTATAGTACCATAGCGGAACGGATAAAAGTTCACTTTTTCTTTACAAAAACGATTGGAACCGTTCCACTTTTAATCTGAACCGTGTCATTTTTCTTCTGTCGTGTAAACGCGCCTTCAAGAACTAATTTTTGATTTCTTCCTACAACAATTAAATATGCATCCAACAAGACTCGAAAATATTCTTGGTCTCATAAGAGACCGTGTCAAACACAACGTGCATTCAGCCAAGAATAATTGGCGTTTTTACGGATCATTCTCTTTTATTCTTCGATTTTTTAACGTACGCAACGATTTCCTCCAATGACCCAAGGACTGTCTTCGACTACAAAAGTGCTGACTGGGACAATCTGTTTTAAACCTTAAGGCCATCACCGATATCAGAAACCCATAAGGGTTGAAACGTGTAACGCGCGTTCACAGCTTCCGAATATTCAGTGCGAACTAATTGGTTGAATGTTTCAGTGCTAAGTACCATAGGCGCGTTTTGACGGGAAAAAGATAAAGCGATTGTCATCTAGAATACCCCATTACTCAAATAGTGTGGCTACGTTTCAGCTATTAGTATTAAACTGCAGGAGACGTTTCACCAAATTTTGGGCCCGTCCCTTCCACTCGTAAAAACTGGAACAACAAGAAAACGTCAACCGGTTCCTACGGTTACATGTCCGCAGTGTGAAAAAACGGTGAGGAAAAAACGGTGAGGAAAAATCAAAAGCGCGTTCTCTGTGAAGTCTGCCTGTCGCTTACTCATGTACAGTGTTCGGGAATATCTGGATTTAATGCGAAACAACTTCTTGCCGACACAAACCTTCAGTGGATCTGCCATCAATGTTTAATATCAGTGCTGCCTTTCCACGCATGCCCAGAGCTGGACTCGTCCACTGAATCAGAAACTGCTTTTCAAGGATTTCCAGATGAGGAAATCCAGGAAATCTTGAAGGCAAATAACAACCATCTCAAAATTATGCACCTAAATACTCAAGCAATGTTGTCCACCTTTAATGAGTTTCTCTTAACAATGAAAACGTACCCAATGGACATTGCCCTGCTCAGCGAGACATGGTTGAGAAATCAAAAGGAACTACTCGACTACGTGTTAATAGACGGATATCAAACGGA
>NC_090890.1:868215-875715 GCF_036669925.1 Montipora capricornis
GGCCTAGAATGGCTCAGCACTTGAGCATCAGGGTAACGTTGTAAACTTGACTAAGCTATAAGAAAAGCCATATGAAGCAGTTGAATTGGCAATCGCAACCTCTAGAAAACCAATACGCAAAGAGCCGGCCGCCCAATGATAAGAAATGGGGCTAAAAACTGGGGCCACACAAAAACTATCCACTCTTGGGTAAGAGACATGGGCCAGCTAGAGAAATAAAGAACCCATCCTTCAAAAGCTTTACAAGTCCAAACTCTCGAAAATTGCAGGTTAACGGTGTCGACCTAGAATGACTGGTTACATGCTATACTAGCTTAAATACACCAGTCACTACCCATAATCCGTGTTTAACACCTACTGCAACCCAGGCTCTGTCGCTGTAGTGATGCAGAAATATTCAATTTCAGGCTTTTTGTTCCACTCAATGCCAGAAATTCAATATTTCAGCTTCCACGCAAGAGAAATATACCAATAGGGTTATTTTGGAAGTCTCGGCCGCACACCGTCGTAACATTGCTAGCGTGAATATTAGATGAAAGCCACAACTAGAAGACAAAGTTACGGCTTGAAAATGTCTTACTGCAAGAGGCTAGAGACCCAAAGACTTGGAAACGGAAAGCCTGCTGGTGGAAACGATATTATCATTAACATATTCGTCCTTCCATCGACCATGTCCCCACAAAACGTTCTCGCTGACCCTGCTCTCGGCGGCCTGAGATGCTCCCCGAGATCTACTGAGTGTGGGAAGCATACATTGACGGTTCCGGAACCAGCCCTCGCAAGTCCTTTGTCAAGTGATCCCTGAATGTTGAATAGCTAATAACTTTGTCTTTGCTCAAAAGATTGCTGACTCGTGTGCCCACTTAATGCTACCAGTACTGAAAACGCAACATCAACTGTGAAGCCGTAGAAACCGCGGCTTACTTCCAGAGACTTTCCCGGAAAACATCCAAAGGAGAACATGACTTAAGAAATAAACCAATACACAAGTTCAAAACCGCAAACTTTGAACCAAAATTAGGAAGAGGCCATTAATTACACGTCTCGGTAAAATCCAGTTCAAGTGATCTGACAGTGATCATGAATAGAACACATTCCCATTACAAGGCACACTCTCTTGTGCCCCACAAAACAGTAATCTAACAATGCAACCTAAATATCAAAAAAATATATTACAGAAAGGTAACAAAAGACCTTTAAAGAAATCGTACACTTGGGGCAGCTGCCAGGCTCATCAGTACAAAAGCTCTCAGGCAATTAAAAGCCAACGAGGAAACATTGAAACTAGCACCAAAAATAGTAGCTAAAACGCGGGCAGGAACAGCCAGTCGTGAACACACACATGGGTACCAGTGCCTACCACTTTGGCACAAAAAACAGGGTGATTTACACAAGGGAATCACAAGGCTTCCTTCGGCCTTACACGTTCTCAAATGAGAAAGAACACTAACAACTTTTGACACAGGCGGATGTAGCCCGACATAGTTCAAGTCCCAATCTCGAGTAAAGGCGTCAACTGCCTCAGTCCTGGGATGGTAAAAAGTAGAATTAAAGCGAGCTAATTTACCATAATAGCTGCAAGAAAACCTAACAACTGTGTGAGGCCCCAATCTTGATCTGTATCGAAAAGCCTACTCAAGCGAGCAGCGGTAAGATTACATTCCGTAAACCGTAAATTAATATGAAGAGAAAAACTAAATCCGAAGCAGACAAGAAAGAACCTGCGGCTCATGCACTTACCTGCCGAAATGAACAATACCCACAACGTTTGTGTTGTCTGTAAACCATGCTGGCCCACCATGCATAGAGGCCAGAAAAACCTGGCATAAACAACCATACAGTCTGGCGTTCCTAAAAATAGTATCATTGTGGCTTTTGAACGTAGAGATTCTATGCTCAGTAACAGACACACACTCTGAACCTTCATAAGCATCCAGTAAGCACCCAACCAAGTGAGAACTTGCGTCGGTTCCTATTGGGACTGGTCGTCATTAACAACAAAACAACGCTAAAGCAAGTTAGTGTTAACTGACAAACTGCTGATCTTGGCAATATCGAGCCAAGTCTTGTCACGAGCCAAGTCTTGCGTGAAGACCGCTTACAAAATAATCGCAGGCTTCTCCAATGCCGTCCGCTATGTTAAATACTCAGAAATAACGTCAAATACAAGTTTTCTGAGTCTTCCACAGGGCTGAATTGTTGTTTGCATGGACTCTTCTTAAGTGGATGCCAGGCGGCGCCTGAGTGGATGCATACCACAGAAACGAATCTTGTAATCATCACGTATGACACTGATGATAAATCCCGGGGCACATATTAGAAGAAATACAGGCAACTGGATTTCAATGATGCTCTCAATGTGACTGCGCGATGCAGTTATGAGCTATGCTGTCAGTCGATATTAGACTCTGTGGAGGGTCGTGGGTTCGAATCCCATTTGGGGCTCGGATTTTTCCGAGTTAATAATAATAATAATAATAATAATAATAATAATAATAATAATAATAATAATAATAATAATAATAATAATAATAATATTTTCAGCACTCATATCATAGACATAAGGAATGGTTTTAAGGGTTTTCCTTCCATTGTGGTTTTATCGTGCCACCATCACTAGAAAAGCTGCCGGCCAAAGCCTAAGACCCTTCCCTGGCCTTAGGACTTTTATTTCTGACATTCCTCGGGTCATGGGCAAGTGCGCTTGAAAAACTCTAGAGGCTAGTCTCCCC
The DNA here is from genome assembly GCF_036669925.1 of Montipora capricornis. NCBI lineage: Eukaryota > Metazoa > Cnidaria > Anthozoa > Scleractinia > Acroporidae > Montipora > Montipora capricornis. The sequence continues at coordinate 870,948 of NC_090890.1, forward strand.
TGAGACTTATATATCAGACATTCTCCAGGTCCTAGGTGAGTTGTCTACCAAGACTGAAGAGCCCCACCTGCCTTCTGGTGAGATATCCCGCGCTGGACACCACCCCAGTACTTAAAATCCGCGGTTAAATAATAATATAATAATAAGAAGAAGAAGGAGAAGAAGAAGCAGCAGCAGCAGCAGCTATGATCCTCGCAGTTATGAGCGCAATATTTTCAATCATATATGATCCAGTTTCATATATCATTTCATTTGTTGATTCATTTATCACGGGAACATTAGAACCCACAAATGACCAGCTCCCAACATCAGTGGACTCATAGCTCATTTGGGTAGAGTGTCGCACCGGCATCTCGAGGTCACGGGTTCAAACTCCGTTGAAGTCCTGAATTTTTCTTCAGGCTTCTCTACGCAATTGCATTCATAACAGCGAGGATCATAGCTTCACTTGATTTCATATCCGCAGTTCATATATGATCCATTTCATATATCATTTCATCGTTACTACTACTACTACTACTACTACTACTACTACTACTACTACTACTACTACTACTACTACTACTACTACTACTAGTAATAATAATAATAATAACAGCATTTACTTAAACACAATTTTTAAAAAAACTCAGCAAAGCTGATGTGGACGTATACATAGCCGTAAAACCAATTACTTCCTAACTAATCCCAATAATACTAATATAAAAATTCTTCGTATTTACAACAAAAAGAAATTCTACACAATACGTCACTTTAATATATGTGGCTTAAAAATACACTTGCGTGACTTTTTAAAAGTGTCAATGTCATTAATTGATCTCATTTGGTTTTCCAGGGCATTCCAGCGAATAATTGACTTATATGAGCATGATTTCCTTACCATAGCGGTCTTAGGCCTGGGTAACTAAAGGCCATTTTCCTTCTGAGATCATAACTACTTACATATTTTTCAATTCATAGGATTCATAGGACATGGTAAAAGATGATAATGAGCCTGATGTGCTAAATTAATAATCGTTTCTCATACATCATCTCTAAAGTGTCCCATTTTGCTGTGGCAAGAACCTCCTTGCCTGGCTTACACAAATCTAAGTTAAATTTTTATTTTTGCCGCTCTGACATGTATAGATTCCAGATTTTAGAAAAGTACTTGACCTCAAAAGCACCAAACTAACATACAATACCTAACAGAGGCCAAGATAACCCCAAAATAGAAATCTGTCTAGGCAGGAAGTACATTGATTTAAGCAAACGACTTCACAAGTTCCGATACATAATCCCAAGAGCATTGTCTATCTGGACACCTAAGCATCTTGTAGAAACAACCTCCTTGATGACATAATCACCCATCTTAATAGCTTGGTTTGGCCCAGTCAGTTGCCTTTGTCCGCTGAGTAGCATATATTCCGTCTTGATGGGGAGTGAGACAGTTTTCACAACACGATGTATATAACCTCGCTAGGACTTCATTTAACTTAAAAGCCACCAGGTATTAAGTCAGAGCCAACACATAAACGGTGGTATCGTCTGCATACATGTAAAGCTGTAGGTCGCCATCTATTCCATTAGTGATTTTGGGCAGGTCATTACAATAGAGGGGAAAAAGGGTGGGGCCAAGCACAGACCCTTGTGGTTCACCAAAAGTAACTGGCATAGCTTGAGATTTACACCCATTAATCGTTGTCACTTGTGTTCATCCAGAGAGATAATCCCTTATCCAACATCACAAGTCTCCAGCTACACCAAGACTCTGAAGTTTTCAGAGTAGAACGGAGTGGGGAATCGCGTCAAACGCATTTCGAAAGTCTACGAAAACCACGCCTACAACATATTTCTTATCGAGCTCCCGTCTCCAGTCATCCGTTATCTTCACTAGCAGCAGCTCGGTAGAGTGACCTTTCTTATACGCCCACTGGTGAGGGTCCCTGTCCAGTGACATGCGTGGTAATAGTTGACGCCACCATAGACTCCATCAATTTTCCTGGCACACTTAGAAAAGTAAAATGTTTCGATTACTTCGGTGACCTTCATCAGTTACGTATGCAAATATGACTAACGATGGTAAAATAGGCAGTAGGTGACAAATATGCATAACGCGTGTGCCAAAAAATGTTCTAAAAATTCTTGAGATTGAGGAACACACGTGGAAACTCAACGTGCTCGTTGATTGAGTTCTCTTCCTTATTAGAATATCACGCTTTCAAAAACAACCGCTAGTCAGACAGTCAAGCGTAATTTGGTCGTACTTCCCTACTCTAAAGGGGCCTCTGAGAAAATTACAAGAGTGCTAAAACCAACACAACATCAAAGTGGCGCACAAGCCCGTCCGCAACGTCTGCCCCTTTTTTAGAAGACCGAAAGATCAACAAAAGAAAGAGGACACAAGGGGCATTGTTTACAAGATCAAATGCAATAATTGCGCTGCAGTGTGCATCGGCCAGACCTCACGCGCCTTAAAAACCAGAACCAACGAACATTCTAAAGCCTCCGCGTGTTTTGACAAAAACTCTCAACTGGCCAAACATTCCCAAAAAACTGGCCACAGCTTTGATTTTGAAAACGTGTCAATTCTTCGCATCTGTCCCCAATGGAACCAGTGGTTGTTTTTGGAAGCGTGGTATTCTAATAAGGAAGACAATTCAATGAACGAGGACGTTGAGTGTCCACGTGTGTACCTCAATCTCAAGAATTTTTAGAACATTTTTTGGCACACGAGGAAGAATATTTTAATATATTTTGCCTATTTTACCATCGTTAGTCATATTTGCATACGTAACTGATGAAGGTCACCGAAGTGATCACAGGCAGCCCAAGCTCTCTTTATGAACCACACAAGGAACACAATATGGCGTCGAATTATAAGGGTTTGTACGGGATTTTCTACAAGATATCCATGGAGGTAGTTAAAAGCGGAAATATTCAATAAAAATGGCTTACCTTATTCCATACGTGTGTTGTTTGCTCCTGGTGTCATTATTTTATAAGGTAAGCCATTTTTATAGAATATTTCCGCTTTTAACTACTTCCATGGATATCTTGTAGAAAATCCCATACAAACCCTTATAATTCGACGCCATATTGTGTTCCTTGTGTGGTTCATAAAGAGAGCTTGGGCTGCCTGTGATAAAAATGTAAGCTTTCGGCTTCCAGACTAAAGCCTTTAAAAACTAAGATGATAGAGATAGAAATATATACAAAATGGAAGTGTGAAAAATTGTAAAAACGGTAAAAGGGAAAAATGCGCTAATCTAAAAGAATAGAGTATTGTTTTGGCAAAGGCTTGGAGATAATTATTGTCGGCTTCATTAGTGTTAGCGGTGTGCCAAGATTCCAAAGTTTTTCGGATTCGTAAGTTTCCCTTGTCAAATACTCTGGCATTGTTGAAATCAATAGAGTGATTGTTACGCCAAGCGTGAGCTGCAAGATTAGAGCTAGTTTTACATAGCTTTACATTACGAATATATTTCTTTTTCCTCGTTGAAAAGCACCTTCCAGCCTCACCGATCTAGCTCCAGGAACAATCGGCGCAAGGGATTTTATACACCACATTGGTCTGAAGTTCAATAGGAGGCCTAAACGTTAACTTGGGGGATGAGAGTTCTTGTTGTAAAGTCTTGTGGGGTCTAGTAACAAGGTTAATTCCATTCTTTCGAAGAAGACGAGTGAGGGGATCTGTGACACCACGAACATAAGGAAGGCAGGCCATAGCGGTAGATTTATTTTCAATCAGATTGAAAAACAAGTCCACCAATTCTTCCGGTGAAGGAATAAGTTCCGGGGAAGGTTTCTTCTTTTTTAATACTGGCAAGAAGGGCGTTAGTGACGTGATTAACTTCAGACGATTTCCCTTCCAAAGTATTCGGTAGATTACAAGCACGGTTTAGGAGGGTAGACGCAGCACTTATTTTGTGTTTCTTCCCATCGTCATTGACGTCTTTCGTAAACCAACGCACACAGACAGATGTTTTGACTTCAATTCCCATCATGGGAAGAAACAAAATAAATACTGGGTCTACCCTCCTAAACCGTGCGTGTAATCTACCGAATACTTTGGAAGGGAAATCGTCTGAAGTTAATCACGTCACTAATTAAGGCCCTTCTTGCCAACGCCTATACACCTGCCATCATCTCTAATAGGCTTTGGTAGATTGTGCCCGAAAAAAAAGCATATAATGCTTTTAGCAGTGCTCATATTATTCGAAATTATGCCAAATTATGCTGCTTTCTGAAAATTATGCTCTTAGTCACAGAAATTATGCTACTTAGATCTTGAGTAAAATAAAGATCACCAGTAGCTTAACTCTATCAATTCTGACTTTAATGAACATTCAAATAGTCCACCTTCCATTCTTACAGTCTTTAGCATCGCAAATACGCATGTGCACACCTCAAAAAGCCAAATGATTAACAAATGTTATCAAATTAACCGTTTCTGGGTTCTGAATCGGGGTCAGAAAGTTTTAGCCCGCATACTTGTTTTAGACGCCATCCAAGCAGAGCCCTCACAGTACAAAGACAACTATGCATGTTGTTAATCTCTGTGTTATCGGTTATTGTACTGAAGCATTACGCAAGCCTGTAAATAGTCCTCGAGAGCATGCTCTTGTGAATCGTTGAACGATTAGTTAAGAATAGCGTACTCGTTCAGTGGCTGCAGACGAGAGCTGCACCAGCAGAACCTTCATAACTGCAGAAGACCAATGGGGTAGGTTATCAGATTGTTGGTCGCTGGAAGTGCTGGAAGTAGATGTACTCGAGAACGACGCCA